>NC_057797.1:56052698-56054683 GCF_018294505.1 Triticum aestivum | reverse complement strand
GCATCTCCGGTGGGGAGTACGAATGAGCCGCTGCAGATGCACTACAGTTGATTAGAGTACCGGCAAAGCAGATCCGGTGCCGTGGACAAGGCCGACACTGAATGGGCTGTGGTACAGTGGTGGATGAGCAGTCTACTTGTTTCTAGGGGAGGTGGGAGGGGTACATGCGGCCGCAGAAGCAGATCCGGTGAGGTGGACACCGCTGGCAGTGAATGGGCTTTATTACGTCGGTGGATGAGCAGTCTAGGGTTTCGAGAGGGGAGAAAGGCCGATGAAGTACGGACGACGTGATGTGAGATGCTCTAGTGCTGTGGAGTTAGTCGTTTTTGCGGGAGAGGGAGAAGAAATGGGGGTGCCATGTAGTGGGGGGAACCGGAAGTTACCAAAGCAGCCCCGACCTATTACGTAGATGAGGGCGGTATTGTAACTGTTGGTCTCCATGCACCAAGGACAAAAGGGGAATTTCGCATGCTAAAGACTAAGGTGGCAGAAATTTTAAAAGGAGGTGGGAGATTCTGCCGCCCGTGGGATCGTTTGTATCCAGTTTCAACTAATTTTGGACCGTGCTAGCGGGAAGGTCATGCGAGACTGTGTACACGGGGCACGCGTCAGCAGTTAATAACTGGTGTGTCCACCCTAGAAAAAAAGACAATAACTCGGGATGATGCGCCGATAACTTGGACGTTGACACGGGCGCGGCCAATCGTACGGGTGTAGTGGCGCGTTCACAAAAAAGGGATCAAACACTCAGCCTATGTATTTCTCGTGTAAATAGATAATTTAGTGCAATTGGTTATTTACTTTAAACATAATGCATTGATGTGTTAGTGTAGAGGCACACAAAAAGAAATGGATATTGTAGTTCGCTACTTAAAAGTGTTACCTTATATGATTACATAGCCTCCATTTCATAAATTGCGTACCCGTTGAATTCAAATATGAATATTACATATATTACTTCATAATAGAACCTTAAATCATCCAAGACTAATGATTTTGAATGCAAGAGTAACAATGGTGCATGTACATGATAGCTACATTGGTTGTTTGAAGAAACATCATTGTAACTTTGGCATGCACAACTGAAAAGGTTTATTTAAATAGAAAAAATGTGATATGTGCGTGTCCAATATTTATAGCGTTGAATCGATATTGTACCTTTGGCCACGATACGAAGTAGATATTGATTTATGTTCAAGCGATGCATGTCCACGATCGCTAGATAGTGATACGTGAATGAATTTTGCAATCTCTCTCACACACATACATATCTCATTTCCCTGTGATCAACGGAATCACACACGCGCACTTCGTGTATTTCTCTCCCTTCGTCAAGGTTAGAATTCGTCTTTCTACCCCGTCCTACAAGTCTCTCACATAGAAACACACACGCTCTCTCTGTCGAACACGCCCACCCCTTTAATTCCGCCCACCCATAGCCACTAATGTCTCAAAGTATAATAATGTCTCTCACACATATGCCGAAGGTTAACTCGAGTTCCGGAATCATATGAATACATACAATGGAATTCCAACAGAGCACCTTTTGTTTTGAGATTTCACACACACTCTCTCTCTCTCCCACACATTGTTTCTTGCTTCATTTTTTCCGGCACTTGCATGCACACAATTTTGTTTATCTTTGTGATGCTTTAAGTTTGCCTCGCACAAATGCTATCTACCTATCCCTTAATATAGCTAGATATGTGTCACACAAACTCCTTATCCCTGCTAGCAAGATGCCCATGCGTTGCACCGAACAACAAGATGCATTTGTATGAGTAGTTTATCTTGTGGGAGAAAAGGATGAACGAGGGAATGCCTTATTTGCAAATGCGGAGAGGTGTGGGTATCTTTTTGCAAAATTGTCATAGTTTCCTTCCTATCCGTCGGGTATAAATCGGATGGCCTATATTGCAGGATGGCAGGAACACCATCATCACCAACTCTGTTTTTTATAAGAGTAGGGATATGTAAGTGTCACT
>NC_057797.1:55953000-56052336 GCF_018294505.1 Triticum aestivum | reverse complement strand
CACTGAAGGAGGAGGGTGACACCTCGATCTTGATACTAATCTATCGAATGGCTTTTCTCTCAAACACACACACACACATGCACACACACTACCCGACACCGAAGGAGTAGGGCGGCACCTCGATCTTGATAGTAAGCTATCTACTCCTATTTCAAACACACACACTCGCTAGTTGTGCCTCTATGCCTACTGCGCACACTCTCGATACGTCTTTCTCTCCCCCCTCCCCCACCCCAACAATGACAGCAGAAGGGTGACAACTCAATCTGATCGTAATCTGTCAATTGGTTTCTCTCTCGAACATTGTGTCTCTGTGCCTCGCTTAGTAGCCCCCTCGATATGTAGACTTCTCGTGCGCGCACAGCTGTAGTGACGATGACGCTGAACCCAGTGTGCCTCGTTTTTACCGGCCTCATGTGATAGTTTTCACCCTGTTTTCTGTTAATTAACAAGGCAACCTTTTCTTTGTTACTACTAGTGAATCCGAAATCATTCGGGGCAGACATAAAATATATCACTTCAACCCAATTATTGCAGTAACTATTCTAAAAGAAACTAGCTAGATGCCCGTGCGTTGCACAGAACATCAAGATGCATTTGTATGAGTAGTTTATCTTGTGAGAGAAAAGGATGAACGAGGGAAGGCCGTATTTGCGAACGTGGAGAGGGGTGTGGGTATATTTTTGCAAAATTTCCATAGTTTTCTTCCTATCCGTTAAATATAAATCTGACGGCCTATATTGCAGGATGGCACGCACACCATCATCACCAACTATGTTTTCTACTCCCTCCATTCCTAAATATTTGTCTTTTTAGAGATTTCAACAAGTGACTACATATGGAGCAAAATGAGTGAATCTACACTCTAAAATATGTCTACATACACATCCGTATGTGGTAGTCCATTTGAAATCTGAAAAAGACAAATATTTACGAACGGATGGAGTATACGAGTAGACATGGAGATATATCAGCAGCATGGTCTACAACAAAAATGTGCTGGACTGGTTAGCGTCGCATGCTCGCAATGCGATGACATGTGTTCGAATTCTCTCTTTAACTTTAGATTTTTATATTATATATTACTTATTTAATATATACTTCTTTCGCTACTATACTGACAGAGGAACCCACAGAGTACTTAGAATACAAGATTGAGGATGGACTTATTTCTTTTTAACTTTCTGTATGAAGCTGTAGCCACCCTGCAAGTCACGTGTACACTGTACATGCAATTAACTTTTTATAGAGGGACAATCATACACGCAATTAACTCAAATGGATTGGATGTCACTCTATTATTTCCAGCATAAGAGCATCTCCAACGGCGGCCATCAAATTTCCTCCCGTTTCCTTCCGCGGAGGACGACATCAAACGCCAGCAGCATACATTTTCACAACTCTTACCAACCAGATGAAATTCGTGCAAACACGGACTGATTTCATATAAGCATGAAGGATTTCGTATAAAAAAGCCGGATCTTCATATAAACATGATGGATTTCATTACATTTACATGAACTAAGTGGTGCCAATCCGGCTATCTTGGTATAATTAATACTCCCTCCGTCCAGAAATACTTGTCCTAGAAATGGATGTATCTAAACTTATTTTAGTTATATATACATACAATTTATCCATTCTTAGAACAAAAATGTCCCGCCAGCTGGGGATGGAGTACATAATTTAAATGGCCACCAACGGATCCCTTTGTCTTCCTCATGTCCGGCAGACACTTTGCGGGGTCGACGAAGTTCCTCGGAAGAGACGAAGAAGCAAAGAAACCACCTGAATGTGCAGTCGTCGCCTCGGCGGTGGCCTTCATGGCCCCGTGTTCTACTTCTCCTCGATGATGGCGGCGGACACGGAGAAGCTGGCCACCGACTCGTCATTGTCCACTGAAAGTGCAACTATCCCTGGGTGGTTTTGGTAATTCCTAACAACATATAGCTCATTGAGCTAACATTATTCGAAGATTAATATTTCAGGAAAAGCTCAATGAATGGCATGGCATGGATGAGGAAAGTGGACCCCTCAAAATACTAAGGACAAAAAGATTGGCTCAAGCTCAAAGCTCAAGACTCTACATTTTATATTTTAGTGATCCAAGATCACATTGAGTCTATAGGAAAATCCAATACTATCAAGGAGGGATGAGGTGTTGCTTGATGAGGTTCTTGCTTCATAGTGCTTAGTGATATGCTCCAAAACCCTCAACTACCTTTCCACATCCACATATGACCTAAACCAAAAGTCAAACTCGGCCCCACCGATTCTTTCTATCCGGCGCCACCGAGTTCAGATGTCATAGCCACTGCCACAAACCCTAGGCAAATCGGTCTCACCGATAGGGATTTCGGTCACACCGAGATGGGGTTGTAATCTCTCTATTTCCCTTCGTAATGTTTCGGTCCTACCGAGATGAGCGATCGGTCCCACCGAGATTGCAATGTAAACTCTCTGTTTCTATTTTGTAACATTTCAGTCCCATCGAAATGAGCAAATCGGTCCCACCGAGTTTACCTAACCAACTCTCTGGTTAGCTTATTACCAAAATCGGTCCCACCGAGTTTGTGTAATCGGTCACACCGAGATTACGTTATGCCCTAACCCTAACCATATCGGTCCTACCGAGTTGCATCTCAGTCCCACCGAAAATCCTAACGGTCGCTAGATTTGCTAAATCGATTCGACCGAGTTTCTCAATTCGGTCTCACCGAGATTGGTAAATTGTGTGTAACGGTTAGTTTTTGTGTGGAGGCTATATATACCCCTCCACCCACTCTTCATTCATGGAGAGAGCCATCAAAACATACCTACACTTCCAATACATATTTTCTGAGAGAGAACCACCTACTCATGTGTTGAGGCCAAGATATTCCATTCCTACCATATGGATCTTGATCTCTAGCCTTCCCAAGTTGCTTTCCACTCAAATCTTCTTTCCACCAAATCCAAATCCTGTGACAGAGAGTTGAGTGTTGGGGAGACTATCATTTGAAGCACAAGAGCAAGGAGTTCATCGTCAACACACCATTTGTTACTTCTTGGAGAGTGGTGTCTCCTAGATTGGCTAGGTGTCACTTGGGAGCCTCCGACAAAGATTGTGGAGTTGAACCAAGGAGTTTGTAAGGGAAAGGAGATCGCCTACTTCGTGAAGATCTACCGCTAGTGAGGCAAGTCCTTCGTGGGCGATGGCCATGATGGGATAGACAAGGTTGCTTCTTCATGGACCCTTCGTGGGTGGAGCCCTCCGTGGACTCGCGCCACCGTTACCCTTTGTGGGTTGAAGTCTCCATCAACATGGATGTACGATAGCACCACCTATCGGAACCACGACAAAAACATCCGTGTCTCCAATTGCGTTTGAATTCTCCAAACCCTTCCCTTTACATTCTTGCAAGTTGCATGCTTTACTTTCTGCTGCTCATATACTCTTTGCATGCTTGCTTGAATTGTGTTAAGATTGCTTGACTTGTGCTAAGAGAGCTAAAATCTGCCAAAGACTAAAATTGGGAAAAGGATATATTTTTAATTGGTCAAGTAGTCTAATCACCCCCCTCTAGACATACTTTCGATCCTACAAGTGGTATCAGAGCCTTGGTCTCCATTTGCTTTGATTTCCATAGCTTTTTGTGGTCATAGCCTTGGTTTCACAACCTAGGAGAGTATGGCGTCTAGCGATGGAAATTATCACCGTAGAGGTCCTTACTTTGATGGTACTAATTTTGCTAGTTGGAAGCATAAGATGAAAATGCATATTCTTGGACATAACAATGCCGTTTGGGCTATTGTGTGTGTTGGCTTGCAAGGTGAATTCTTTGATGGGAGAGAACCGAATCGTGAAGCTACCGCGAATGAGTTGAAGATGCTACAATACAATGCTCAAGCTTGTGATATCCTCTTCAACGGATTGTGCCCCGAAGAATTCAACAAAATCAGCCGTCTTGAGAATGCAAAGGAAATTTGGGATACTTTGATTGATATGCATGAAGGTACCGACTCCGTCAAGGAATCCAAGTTGGATGTGCTTCAAAGTCAACTTGACAAGTTCAAAATGAAGGATGGTGAAGGTGTCGCTGAAATGTACTCTAGGCTTTCTCTTATCACAAATGAGATTGCCGGCTTAGGAAGTGAAGAGATGACCGACAAATTCATCATCAAGAAGATCCTAAGAGCCTTGGATAGAAAATACGATACCGTATGCACATTGATCCAAATGATGCCAAATTACAAAGATCTCGAGCCAACGGAAGTCATTGGAAGAATTGTTGCTCATGAGATGTCACTCAAGGATAAGGAGGAGCTCCACAACAAGTCAAGTGGTGCATACAAAGCCTCATGTGAAGCTCCCACATCATCAAGTGAGAAACAAACTTTCAATGAAGAATTGAGCCTAATGGTGAAGAACTTCAACAAGTTCTACAAGAATAGAAGCAAAGAGAGAAGTTCCAATTCAAGGTCTTACAATGATAAAAGATCTTCTAGTCGAGAGCGAAACTGCTACAATTGTGGAAGATCCGGACACTACTCCAATGAGTGTACGGCTCCCCACAAGAGAAGAGAAGATTCTCCGAAAAGAAGAAGTAGAAGAGAAGAATCACCATCAAGGGAGAGAAGGAGTAGGGATGATCGATATGAACGAAGACCCTCTCGGAGAAGCAAGGATTCGAAAAGGAAGGACAAGTTATCAAGGAGCTACACAAAACGAAGACATCAAGCTCATGTTGGTGAATGGGTATCCGGCTCCGACTCCGACAATGACTTCGAGAGAAGCTATCACTCCAACCTCGAATATACTCAAGATGAAGGTGTTGCCGGTCTAGCACTTGTGTCAACCAACTCCTATGACATATTTGATTCACCAAATGAAGGAATTGGAAGATGCTTGATGGCCAAAGGTCCAAAGGTATCACACCCCGAGTATGTTGATTTCAATAGTGATGAAGATGACTTGTTAGGTGATGATGATTTACTTGTTGACAACTATAGTGATGAATACTACAATGAAACGTCAATTAATCATGCTAATCAAGATGAAACGAATGACAATGATAACGAGAAGATTGAGTCTCTAACTAAAGAACTAAACACTCTTAAGTTAGCTCATGAAACTATCTTGGGAGATCATCGAGAACATTTAAGGACTCATGAGAAATTACGTTTTGAGAAGCTCAATCTTGAGCAAGAGCATGAGTTCTTAAAGGCAATCAATGATGATCTTTGCAAGAAAAGTTCTTCTTACATTGCCAAGCGTTTACTCTTATCCACTTACATGCCTCAAGTCAAGTCTAGTAACAAGAACAAGAAAGATTCTTCTAGTAGTAACAATAATCATGCTAAATCCAATATTGTTGCTTCTAGTAGTTCTCTTGATTCCACTAATGATTCTCTTAGCCAAGTTACACTTGAGCAAGAAAATAGCTTATTGAAGGGAATCATAGAGAAAGGTGTTTACAAGAGCCTTGTCGGGAGTAAGCAATTCGAGGAAATTGTACGCAAGCAAGGAAGGCACCGGAAGAATCAAGGTGTTGGTTTTGAACGAAAGTTCAATGCCAATGGAGTTGAGTGGGAAGAAGATCAATACCCCAAGACGAAGTTTGTTCCTCAACAAGAGAAGTATGATTCTACTTCTTTCAAAGGGACACAAGCTCAAGATGATCTTCCACCACAAGACCACAAGCAAAAAGGCAAGGACAAGCTTCAAGAGGAAATTGATGCATTTGAAGAAGCTCCTAAGGCCTTGGTTAAGTGGGTTCCCAAGACTACATCAAGTTCCACGTCATCAAGTACAACTACAACTCCGAGGATTCCCATCAAGATGGTGTGGATCCCGAAGAAGAAGAACTAGAGAGTTCTTGAGGGTGACTCCGCCAACATACTTCACTCTTATCATTTTGGCAAGAACAAGTGCAATCAACTTCCACATCTTGCACTAGTTCAAGGAGTCACAAACCCTCCTATTGGTAAGACAAGGGACAAGGTAACCTAATGCTCTCATAGACATCATCTTGTGTGTGCATCACTCTATGTCTATGGATATCCTTGTCTGTTCCTTGTGGGACTAACCCGTGTAGGTATTGAAAGTGCAACTCACTCCAAAGGATAGCTCCAAATGATCTACATCAACTTAGAGCATCCACATCTTCAACACCTACATGAAGTCATCATGGACAAAACCCAAGGTTAGTTCATCCCTCTTAGGGGGGATCTCACATCTGGGGGGAGATTTACTCTAAGAATTGAGCTAAAGCAACTCTAACGGTGTGAACACAACAACGCTTTATGTAAAAGTGGTAACCCCACTTGTTCTTAAACGATGAGTATGACCTATGATCAAATGTTCTCATTTGACTCCAAGTCAATATACTCATATATAGATGACCTAGTCATCGCCAATTGCTTGATAGATGCTAGAATTGTTTGTGCATGCCTTCTCACATATTTCATTTGTCATTTTATTGTGTGAGCATCTTGGTTGCATAATTTACTCATTCGAGGACATCAACTTGTTGTTTTTATTGATTGGTTTCCTTTTCTTTTGGCCAAGTGGATGGACAAGAATGCCTAAGAACCTTCCCTAGCTATCTATGCTTTTCTCGTCTCAAACTCTATTCATGCTGCATCACAAAATTTGATCAATTCAGATTCGAACCACTCTGTGTGAGGAGCACTCGGAGTCCCCGATTCGTCATAGACTTAAACTTCCAAAACTTCTTTGTGTGTTTCGGTCTAACCGATTCATCCATTTCGGTCATACCGAGATCACTAAGTCGATCTAGGTTTTCAATCTCGGTGCAACCGATTTGAACTTTTCGGTCACACCGAGTTGCAGTAACTGCTTGCAGTTATGCATCTCGGTGCCACCGAGTTGTTCCACTCGGTCACACCGACAGGGTCGGGCTATATATACCCACGGGCTAAATTTTGGAAATTTTCTCTGAACTCTTTCACCCGCGCTTAGCCCGCTCTGCCTCCAGGGTCTCCGGATCGTCCTCCTCGTCGCCAGCCGCCTCCTGTCACTGGTCTTTGCAGCCGTCAACGGAATCATCCCCACCGTTGCCGCCGTAGCGAGTTCATCGCTGAACTAGGGTATGAACTCGATCACTATGCTATCCTTATCTGATTCCTAGCACATTGTGTTCGCCATGTATGTTGCCACGATTGAGATCATTCTATCCATCAAAAACACTCCGTAGTTTAGTCGTGAATTGAGAATTTAGGGTTAGGTTTCCGCCGAAACCATCTCGGACCCACCGAGTTGTGGAACTCGGTACCACCGATTCGACTCAGGCCATTGCACACGTGATTCTCGGTCTGACCGAGAATTGCAAATCGGTGTGACCGAGTTCAGGACTTTGTGAAACCCTAGCAGTCTCGGTGCCACCGAACTATGACTTGGTCTGACCGAGTACACTAGTTTAGGTTCCAACAGCTGCTTCGGTATCACCGAGTTTACAAATCGGTTGATCCGAAATGCTTTCTGTGGAAAACTGAAACTAAGTTTTTGACTCATTCTTTTGCAAAGCATCTGCATTTTTTGATGCTCATCCACTCTATATCATCTATATCTATTCACAGGGTCTGCTGTCAGTGTTTGCAATATGTCTGATCAGAGTGACAGCCAGAACAAGTCAGAGGAGCAGGTTCACTTGAGTGAGGGCACTAGTCCCTCTAGCAGCTCTGATGAGGGTAGCAGGAGCATCCCAAACAACTTACCCAAAGCTGCCACCAGGGCCATAAAAAAGAAAACTTCTGAATCTGAGGATGAAGGCTATGTGGCAGTTGAGGATGAGGCCACTTCCAAGAAGAAAGTGGTTAAAAAGGAATATAGTACTGCTGCTGCAACTAAGCCAGGTCTGAAGACCAAGAGGCCATCAGGAAGACATCCAATGTCTAAAGCCAGAGCCTCTATTCAAGTACCTTTGGAATCTGAACCCAAAGAGGCTGCTACAGAAGGGAAGAAGAGGAAAGAGAGGGTCAAAAAGACCACTGCCAGGAGTGCTTGGGAGATCTTCAATCATGAGAGATTCTGAAGAGGAAGAGGAAGAGGATGCACCACCAGCACCCAAAGCTCAAAAGCTTATGGGAGATGCTATAAGGGCAGGGGTTGTTCCATCTAAGCCTAAGACTGCTGCTCCAGCTCCAAATCCAAAACCAAAGAGGAGCACCAGGAACATCCTGGCTGAGGAGAAGAACAAGGCCCAAGTGCCTGAAGCTGAAATGGAAGAAGAAGATGATGAGTCACATGTCTTGAGGAAGTTGAAGCCAAAAATTCCAGATCACAATGATGCTCATCCATTAGCTGAGAACATGAAGATAAGGAAGGACTCTGGATTGAGGCTATGGAGGGAGTCAGATCCATATGCCACCAGAAGGAGAACTGCTGTGGACTACAGGTTCCATACCAAAGAATAGCAGGATTTCTATGAGACAGTGTTGCTTGACAAGAAACCAATAGTATGTGACATGAGATGGGTTGACTGGGAGTACATCAAGGAAAATGAGGATCACTTCCCTGGTGTATATGACAGCTTCAAGGCGTGTGGAGTCGATGAGTTTGTGGCTCAGAAGCTCACAAAGTGGAATGATGAGCTCATCATGTAGTTCTACTCCACAACTCATTTCTACCCAGATGGAAGGATTGTCTGTATGTCTGAAGGCACTAGGTACCAGTCAACAGTTGCAGAATGGGCTCAGTTGATCAATGCCCCAGAAGAACAAGAAGATGACTTGGATGTCTATGCCAAGAAGAAGAAGGATCACAACACCACGGCACACATGTACAAAGAGATCCCAGATGCTGCTGTTGAGACACACAAGTTTGGATTAGTACATTACCTTCTGTCAGGCTTGCCAACAATCAACTGGATCCTCAGGCACACTCTCTTGCCAAAGTCAGGTGATCACAAGATGATTAGAGGTCACTCCATGAACTTGCTGCACATTTTTGATGTTCCACAAAAGTTCAAGGTCATGAGTCTTATAGTTGAAACTATCAAGAGGACAACTGCTGACCAAAAGAGGAGTTGTGGGTATGCCCCACAGATCCAGGAGTTGATTAACTCCAAGATGGGCACTGTCACATACTTGTTGGACAAGGAGCACATGCCTATCTATCCAGAATTTGAGGACAACCAAGTGGTTATGAATGAGGATGAACCATCTTCTGTGCACGTTCAAGCAAAGAGGGAGAAGGCAAAGGTTGAGAAAGCTGCAAGGATGCCAACCATGGAAGAGGCATCTCAGTATCTTCTGAAGAGCAAGCAAGATCAGCTTGGCTACTTGATTGCATCCACTCTAAGGATTGAGAAAGGGCTGGCCACCCTGACTCAAAACCAGGAGAGCCTGGAAAGGATCGTGGAGCAGAAGTTCTATGACATGGATGTGAAGGTAACTGAGATCCAGTCTGTTGTGGAGAAACTTCAGGATGATATACATGAGAGGAAGGGCAAGACAACCACTGATGCATTTGCCAGAGTGCCTAGAGCTCAGAGATCTCCCGCAGTGCCTATCACAGACACCAGAGCCACTTCATCTGCACCAGCTACAGCTTCAGTGCCACCAGCACCAGCACCTACTACATCAGCTCCATCCACATCGACTGAAGCCTTCGTTCTTGGAGTTATCCAGACACCACCACCTGAATACCAAGCCTAAGAGACGATTTAGTGCTATGCATTTTCTATGAAATTTTTGGTAACTTGTTGCCAAAGGGGGAGAAAAATGTATAGATCATAGGCTTCGAGAGAGAGCGTTGCTTTTTATTCTCTCTTGCTTTGGTGGTTGAACTTTATTTGCTTGATTGAGATACTTTCTGTCTGCGTGATACTTGGATGATCATGTGTGTTTGATCATATGCTACTTTAATGCTTGTTGGATGACATTATCATTTTATCCCTATATGATCATTCAGTTTGCTTGGTGATGAGTGCATGTATTTAATTATTATCATTTTGAGCGCTCAACCAAGATGTATGTGACATGGAAGAGTAACCGATGAGCCTAACTCTCTGTGCACTTGCAGTCCAAAGCAAATCATAAACTATGCACAAATTTAGGGGGAGCTCTTGCTTTTCACATACTTCTCAAAGTGACAATGTTTTTCACTCTTATTATCATTCGTCGAAGCTTTGATCTATATGTTGTCATCAATTACCAAAAAGGGGGAGATTGAAAGTGCAACTATCCCTGGGTGGTTTTGGTAATTCCTAACAACATATAGCTCATTGAGCTAACATTATTCGAAGATTAATATTTCAGGAAAAACTCAATGAATGGCATGGCATGGATGAGGAAAGTGGACCCCTCAAAATACTAAGAACAAAAAGATTGGCTCAAGCTCAAAGCTCAAGACTCTACATTTTATATTTTAGTGATCCAAGATCACATTGAGTCTATAGGAAAAGCCAATACTATCAAGGAGGGATGAGGTGTTGCTTGATGAGGTTCTTGCTTCATAGTGCTTAGTGATATGCTCCAAAACCCTCAACTACCTTCCCACATCCACATATGACCTAAACCAAAAGTCAAATTCGGCCCCACTGATTCTTTCTATCCGGCGCCACCGAGTTCAGATGTCATAGCCACTGCCACAAACCCTAGGCAAATCGGTCTCACCGATAGGGATTTCGGTCACACCGAGATGGGGTTGTAATCTCTCTGTTTCCCTTCGTAACGTTTCGGTCCTACCGAGATGAGCGATCGGTCCCACCGAGATTGCAATGTAAACTCTCTGTTTCTATTTTCTAACATTTTGGTCCCACCGAAATGAGCAAATCGGTCCCACCGAGTTTACCTGACCAACTCTCTGGTTAGCTTATTACCAAAATCGGTCCCACCGAGTTTGTGTAATCGGTCACACCGAGATCACGTTATGACCAAACCCTAACCATATCGGTCCTACCGAGTTGCATCTCAGTCCCACCAAAAATCCTAACGGTCGCTAGATTTGCTAAATCGGTCCGACCGAGTTTCTCAATTCGGTCTCACCTGTATTGGTAAATTGTGTGTAACGGTTAGTTTTTGTGTGGAGGCTATATATACCCCTCCACCCACTCTTCATTCATGGAGAGAGCCATCAGAACATACCTACACTTCCAATACATATTTTCTATGAGAGAACCACCTACTCATGTGTTGAGGCCAAGATATTCCATTCATACCATATGAATCTTGATCTCTAGCCTTCCCAAGTTGCTTTCCACTCAAATCTTCTTTCCACCAAATCCAAATCCTGTGAAAGAGAGTTTTGTGTTAGGGAGACTATCATTTGAAGCACAAGAGAAAGGAGTTCATCATCAACACACCATTTGTTACTTCTTGGAGAGTGGTGTCTCCTAGATTGGCTAGGTGTCACTTGGGAGCCTCTGACAAAGATTGTGGAGTTGAACCAAGGAGTTTGTAAGGGCAAGGAGAGCGCCAACTTCGTGAAGATCTACCGCTAGTGAGGCAAGTCCTTCGTGGGCGATGGGCATGATGGGATAGACAAGGTTGCTTCTTCGTGGACCCTTCGTGGGTGGAGCCCTCCGTGGACTCGCGCCACCGTTACCCTTCGTGGGTTGAAGTCTCCATCAACGTGGATGTACGATAGCACCACCTATCGGAACCACGACAAAAACATCCGTGTCTCCAATTACGTTTGAATGCTCCAAACCCTTCCCTTTACATTCTTTCAAGTTGCATGCTTTACTTTCCGCTGCTCATATACTCTTTGCATGCTTGCTTGAATTGTGTTAAGATTGCTGGACTTGTGCTAAGATAGCTAAAACCTACCAAAGACTAAAATTGGGAAAAGGATAGATTTTTAATTGGTCAAGTAGTCTAATCACCCCCCTCTAGACATACTTTCGATCCGACATCCACGCACACGGCTTCTGTCTCTGCCTGCATGGCACTGCCGCAGGCATGGGAGGCGCGCCCACAGACACGGGAGGCACGGTACGACGCAGCAGCAATGACGCCCATACTGGTGTGCTCGCCGCCGTGCCGGAGTGGAGCAACTCGCCACTCCTCATAGAGCTGAACTGGAGCGGCGAGTTGCTGAACCACGCGCCTACTTGGGGTGGCAACTGGCTCCGTTGGGCCAAGCAAGGTTGGTGAAACACCGAGTGGCCTCGCCTGTATCCGGAGGGCCCGGTCGGCCACCCAGCCGGGTAATATGCCAGAGAACGGCTCCTCGGAAGCCATCGGAAGAGTGGAGAAAATGGTGAAGGCGAAGATGGGGGAGCGGCGGAGGGGTGCGATTCTTGCCCGCTGTCTGTCTGGTCTCGTGTAAATAGAGGGCGGATGGTAGGAGTTTGGCCGGTGTCTAGCCTCGTTTAAACTGAGGGCGGACGGGAGGAGCTCGGCCGTGTTGCGTTTAATTCCGGCCCGCTCATGAACGGACGTGTGGCCGGAGTAGGTTTCTCGGTTTGCATGTGGGTTTAACGGAGGGGTTTGATGGAGGCGAGGAGGCGTGTTCAGCCGGGCGTGCAGCGGGCGGCGCAGTACTATTCGATTTGACAGCGAGCGGCGTAGTTCCCAATACGGCTTTAATGCAGACAAGCGAGGGAGTAGTGGTTCCCGAAATGTTGAACGGCTAATGCATCCTCCTTCAATTAATGCATGAGGGAAGTAATGGGAGGAGGACCGGGAAAAGAGGCTGCACGATGTGAATGCAACACAGTTTGCCCTCATATAAAGGCGCCCCTCCATTCCAATGCATCTCCACATCATACGCACCTAAGCATTTGCCTAAGCACCTAAACTAAGCGCAAAAGAGCTCACTCCAGACCCATGGCGGCGATGCGCGCGAGTGGCCAGCGGCTGTGCCAGATGGTCCACGACATCGGCCTGCAGCATAGCGCCGAGGATCGTCTCCAGACGGTGTTGGATATCGACTGGTGGATGGCCGCCATCGACGCCAACTAAGACTCTCAGTTGGACCAGATGATCGTTGCCACCACCAACAAGTTCACCGTCCTCAAGAAGCTCGCGGACGACATCGCCGTACTCCTCCAGCCCGCGTGCCTGGGCTCCTCATTGCCTTCCACCCTAATCGGCCTCCATGGTCAGAACCTATTTCAAGCACTGGTGGCCCTACGACTGCCCACCGATGCCAGGAAGAATGTCCACCTAGAGGTCGCGCTCACCGCGAGGCGCTTTGCCCTGCAAGAATTCGTCGACCTACACATCCACATGTACGAGCAAATCGTGTACATAGGTATCTACAAGGCCAGTGAGGACGCTACGGTGTTGGCCTTCCTCAACCGGCTGGAAGCCTTGGATGCCTTTACTGAGAAGCACCTCGACCTCGCCACAAAAGCCGCCGCTCCTTAGCCGCCATTCGGTGGCCCGGCGCACTAAGTTGAGGAGGAGGAGGTCGTACGTTGATGGATGCATCTTTGTTCTTGCCTTCTGTAACCACCACTACGATCGCATCATCATCGTGGCCTTAATTCTTATTGCGGTGTTGCATTCTTGTTCCAGTCAATACCGACATGTGCGATCCCTTTGCTTAATTATATGCATCACTGTAACTAGTACTCCATCCGTCAATTTATAAGTTGTGCTTACCTTTTCCATTAACTTCGTGTAACGCGCGGGCATCTTGCTAGAAACACTAGAACATGTCGGACCGCATGTGACCAAACCGACGATTCGCCAACCTAGCTACTACGTACCTTGCTTATCTGGTGGAAATAGCCCCGCCCTAGTGTTTCCAATCGTTATTTCGATCTATCGATCGTGCCAAGGAGCAGAACCAAAATGTTACAATTTATACATCTTTCTATACTCCTACTCCTATAAAAGACTCAGTTGGTGATGGTGGCATGTCTGCCATCCGTCATTTCTGACCATTAGATCTGCATCTAACAGCTGTGAGGTAAGTTGTGGCATTTTTGCAACAATAGCCCACTTCTCTGCTCCAATTTACAGAAAACCCCTTATTATCTTGAAAGCAACCACATCCCTCCCTCACCTCATCAAAATAGCCTGAGAAATATATACTCCTATAAAAGACTCGGTTGGTGATGGTGGTGTGTCTGCCATCCGTCGTTTCTGACCATTAGATCTGCATCTAATGGCTGTGAGGTAAGTTGTGGAATTTTTGCAACAATAGCCCACTTCTCTGCTCCAATTTGCAGAAAAACCCTTATTAACTTGAAAGCAACCACATCCCTCCCTCACCTCATCAAAACAGCCTGAGAAATATATTTTGAGTGAAAAGTACTCCCTCCATTCCTAAATATTTGTATTTCTAGAGATTTCAATAAGTGACTACACACGGAGCAAAATAAGTGAATCTACACTTCAAAATATGTCTATATAATCCGTATGTGATAGTCCATTTGAAATCTCTAAAAAGTCAAATATTTAGGAATGGAGGGAGTAATATATTAGGAGTATATCAAAACAAGAGTGATTTCTTTCAAGTTTGTGAACAAGTACTACTATTCTACTACTTTGGATCCGTCGCAACGCACGGGCACATTGCTAGTAAAAGGAGAAGGCCTGCCGCGTTTGCGTCGCACTCCCCCCCCCCCACACGCCCGGGAATCGGGAGTACTCCACGACCCGTCCGGCACGACACATAGCTTGGGGAAGGCGTGTTGCCTAGCATTTTCACTTTCATGTGGGACCGCCATTGAGCAAACCGACTATTGGCAAGCCGCACCCCGCCCGCCGCCGGGTTGGAAAACAGAAACGGGGGGAAGATCTAGTTGTAGCATGGAAGCCAAGAAATTTGGTGTCAGATGGGGCTCGTTGATAGAGTAGGAGCATTCCGTACTACTCTGCTCCTACTAGTACCAAGTTTGTACTATACAACTAGTACTACCACTATACAACTGTAGCACGGCACAACATTGTAGGAACAAAAAATGGGAAGATCATGTTTTGGGTGATTTATCTTTTTTTCTGTCAACGTAGTATGAATAATATGATGTGGGGGGCACCCATGAAGCTTATGTGGCTTCGTTGCATGGCTACAAAAGGTTAGAGAAAAATAAATAGATAATGTGTTTAGAGTGCACTCCACTAAACAGATATACTTTGGATCATTGCAACGGGCCGACAAATCTATATCTATACCCCCTATATAGTGTGTGAATAACTTTGAAAGTTGGTCATTGGATGAAGCCAATCCGACGGTACAAAGATGGCAAATCGGAGCACTACTGGCCATTGGATATCATCTACATTCCACCAGATTCTGCCACATGTAGAATCTAGAAGACTCCATGGTTGAACTTCATTCATGACTAACTTTGCCACGACTAAGCTTAGGCAAAGTGTGTCTGAAACAAAAAATGTGGCTAACAAAATGGCCACCACAAGTGTGGCAAGATTTGGCAAGAAGTTGAGTCTATGACATGTGGACCATGTAGCTAGAAAAGTGTGGCAAGCCACAAGTGTAGCAATGAACCAAACACATGCCTGGTGTGTTTGGTAGGGTGTATGAAGGGTGCATGATCGCAAGAGTTCCCTTCTCGACCCAATTTTGGGTGTTTGGTAGAGTGTATGGAGGGTGCATGAGTCCACACTAGATTAGCACAAATACACTAGAAGATGCATGAAGAGAGCATACATGAAGAGGGGTGTTGAGTTGAGCATGCATGAAGAGGGAACAACTATGCTGAGACGAGAACGCAACCAAACACACTTGTGGCACGCCTAAGCTTAGGCGTGGCAACCTTAGGCTGCAAACCAAACCATAACTTTGAAAGTTGGTCGTTGGATGAAGCCAATCCAACGGTACAAAGATGGCAAATCCGAGCACTACTGGCCGTTGGATATCATCTACATTCCACCAGATTCTGCCACATGTAGAATCTAGAAGACTCCATGGTTGAACTTCATTCATGACTAACTTTGCCATAACTAAGCTTAGGCAAAGTGTGTCTGCCACAAAAAATGTGGCTAACAAAATGGCCACCACAAGTGTGGCAAGATTTGGCAAGAAGTTGAGTCTATGACATGTGGACCATGTAGCTAGAAAAGTGTGGCAAGCCACAAGTGTAGCAATGAACCAAACACATGTCGGCACGCCTAAGCTTAGGCATGGCAACTGTGGGAGTCCTGGATTAGGGGGTCTCCGGACAGCCAGACTATATCCATTGACCGGACCGTTAGACTATGAAGATACAAGATTGAAGACTTCGTCTCGTGTCCGGATGGGACTCTACTTGGCGTGGAAGGCAAGCTAGGCAATACGGATATGTGTATCTCCTCCTTTGTAACCGACCTTGTGTAACCCTAACCTCTCCGATGTCTATATAAACCGTAGGGTTTTAGTCCGTAGGACAACATACAATCATACCATAGGCTAGCTTCTAGGGTTTAGCCTCTCTGATCTCGTGGTAGATCTACTCTTGTACTACCTATATCATCAATATTAATCAAGCAGGACGTAGGGTTTTACCTCCATCAAGAGGGCCCGAACCTGGGTAAAACATTGTGTCCCCTGCCTCCTGTTACCATCTGCCTTAGACGCATAGTTCGGGACCCCCTACCCAAGATCCACCGGTTTTGATAACGACATTGGTGCTTTCATTGAGAGTTCCTCTGTGTCGTCGCCGTTAGGCTTGATGGCTCCTACTATCATCGATAGCGATGCAGTCCAGGGTGAGACTTTTCTCCCCGGATAGATCTTCCTGTTCGGCAGCTTTGCACTGCGGGCCAATTCGCTTGGCCATCTGGAGCAGATTGAAAGTTACGCCCCTGGCCACTAGGTCAGGTTTGGAAGCTTAAACTACATGGCCGATATCCACGGAGAATTGATCTTCAATGGATTTGAGCCTCTGCCTTGTGCGTCACGCGGTCACAATGAGTATGATTTAGCTCTACCATCGGACAGTGTTAAGATCGCACCGGCAGCTGCTCCGACCCTCAATTCGGAGCCAGTTGCGCCTTGCGCGGACGGGTGAATGGACCCCACCACGGAGGACTTACCCTTAGCGGCAATTGAGCCAAACATCGACCTTACCTTGCACGAGAGCCGTGTTGTTAAACTGCCGGATACTTCTCCGGCCATGAACTCCGAACCGCCTGTGCCCGTTCCGATTGAATCCGGTTGGGTGCCAATCATGGAGTTTACCTCCACGGATATCTTTCAGCACTCGCCCTTTGGCGATATACTGAATTCATTAAAGTCTCTTTCCTTGTCAGGAGAATCCTGGCCGAACTATGCCCGACAGGATTGGGATGCGGATGACGAAGAAATTCGCCGCCCACCCACCACCCACTTAATAGCCACTTTTGATGACTTAACCGACATGCTCGATTCCGACTCCGAAGACGTCGACGGTATGGACGACGATGCAGGAGACGAACAAGAACCACTGCCCACAGGGCACTGGACGCCCACTTCACCACATGACGTATACATGGTGGACACACCAAAAGAAAACGACGACGAGGAACGGAAGGACGCTACGAAGGGTTGTTCCCTCAAAAAGCAGTCAAATCGGCAGCGTAAGCGCTGCCCCAAATCCCGCCTCGGTAGAAACAACGATCATGCAAATCCAGCGTTAGAGCAGGGGGATCCATTGTTGGACCACGGCAACATGGAGAATCAGGCCGAACAACCCAACTCTGTCAAAGATCATAGTCCAGATGACGTCACACTGGACAGACACCCGGAGCAACAGAATGCCCATCAAAGGCTTGTTGCCACTGCGAGGAGTCTAAAAAAGCAGAAGCAAAGGCTCAAGGCTGCGCAAGACACACTCCAAATCAGATGGAGCAAAGTACTCGACACAGCAGCGAAGTACGGCGGTAATCGCCCCACCAAGAGCTACCCGAAGCGGAAGTTGCTACCTGAATTCGATGAGGAGGCCTTAGATCCCCCACAACCAAAAATCAAAACAGCCATCTAGCCGGATAGGCGACCTCACGACCAACATAGAGCGGCAAACAACGTCGCACATAAGCCAATACGCGATCCACGCGAGGACTCGCATCAAAAGGACGGCGCAACCAGATCCATCTATGGACCACGTAAGCGCGCTCCAGCATACAACGCAACACAACAAACATCCGAAGAACGCGGTACACCCGGATACAGGGGTGCCGCACACCCCCTATGTTTCACCGATGAGGTGCTGGATCATGAATTTCCAGAGGGATTCAAACCCGTAAATATAGAGGCATACGACAGAACTACAGACCCTGGTGTCTGGATTGAGGATTATATCCTCCATATCCATATGGCTCGAGGAGATGACCTCCACGCCATTAAGTATTTACCCCTCAAACTCAAAGGGCCAGCTCGGCACTGGCTTAAGAGCCTCCCCGAAAGTTCCATTGGAAGCTGGGAAGAGCTCGAAGATGCTTTTCGGGCAAATTTTCAGGGGACTTACGTCCGACCTCCGGACGCGGACGATTTGAGTCATATAACTCAACAGCCCGGAGACTCAGCTCGAAAGCTTTGGAACAAGTTTCTTACTAAAAAGAACCAAATAGTCGACTGTCCAGACGCCGAAGCCTTGGCAGCTTTTAAGCATAGCGTCCGTGACGAATGGCTTGCCAGACACCTCGGCCAAGAAAAGCCGAGAACAATGGCATCATTAACAAGCCTCATGACCCTCTTTTGCGCGGGTGAGGATAGCTGGCTAGCCAGATGCAGCATCAGCGACCCCAGTACATCCGAAGTTAGAGATGGAAATGGGAAATCACGACGCAACAACAATAACAAACGCCGGAATAAAGAAGACAGCACGAAGAGCACGACAGTAAACGCCGGATTTAGAAACTCTCGGCCAACTCAGCAAAAGCCTCCCTCTAAAGGCACCAAAGACAAACTGTCCGGCCTAAACAAAATTCTGGACCAAGTATGTCAGATCCATAGCACCCCTGGTAAACTCGCTAATCATACCCACGGAGAATGTTGGGTCTTCAAGAAGTCCGGCAAGCTCAATGCTGTACACAAGGGGGAGAATACACCAAGCGAAGACGAGGATGAGCCTCTCAAGCAAGACACTGGGGAACAAAAGAAATTCCCACCAGAAGTCAAAATAGTAAACGTGTTACATGTGATCAAGGGGAGAAACAAAGCGACACTCCCAGAAAAATATGCCCAATGGCCTATCACCGCAGAGTCCTGCCACTGGTCATCTCAATCGATCACTTTTGACCATCGTGATTACTCAGCAAGTATCCGGCGTGCAGGATGGTCTGCCTTGGTATTAGACCCAATAATTGACGGATACCACTTTACACGAGTCCCGATGGATGGTGGCATCAGTCTAAACCTGATATACCAGGATACAATCCGGGAAATGGGGATAGACCCAACGAAAATTTGCCATAGCAACACTACCTTTAAAGGAGTAACGCCTCGCCCAGGGGCTCACTGCACGGGCTCCCTGCTACTAGAGGTTATATTCGGCTTCCCCGTAACTTCCTTAGCGAACATTTAACCTTCCACATTGCTCCGTTCCAAAGTGGCTATCAAGCACTACTTGGATGCGAAGCTTTCGCTCGCTTTTATGCAATACCGCATTACGCTTCCCTCACACTCAAGATGCCCGGTCCACGTGGCATCATTACAGTGAGTGGAAATATTGAGCGATCTTTGCGCGCCGAAGAGAATGCGACTGCCTTGGTAGCCGCACACTAAAAACGGCCTCACCAACTAAAGCATTTGATAGGTCGTCAAGACCACGGACACGGTTAGACGAGTCCGGTGCAGCTATATGTAATTCATACCAGATTGATGGCCACACCCCTATTACAAATACAAGGGGCTCAACGCACGCAGACAAGTGGCAATTTTTACTCATCTTTAATTATACATGGTTTCTTTAAAAACTACATTTTTGCACGACAACTTTTCACCTAAGTTCCTCTCTTTTACAGATGACCATCGTGCTACACCCGTCCAAGATATGACACAACAGAGAGACAGGCGCAGACGTGCAGCAGGGACCCGCTCCAATGATTCTTTTTAGATTAAGACCCTGCGTAAACCTTTTTTACTATCTCTTGTTGATACACATCCCTCGGATTCTCAGTAAAATTGAGAAGGATGCTGACGTCTTGGCATGTGGCCACGTCATAATAACGCCCGTACCTGTACACAAGGGGCTTCTTACAAAGGGCACTATTTAGGCCCGGTTTATACCATAAAGACCGAATACCTTAGGGAGTGTTCGGCGTCGCGAGTTTGGCCTTATATGCATCAGCTCCGAATCATGTCTTTGGTCAAATGTTGGGTTTTCCTGGCTCCTGTGTTTTGGTGCCTTACGTTCCGTTCTATCGGCTAAGGTAGCACCAGGAGAACTACTGCGATTGTGCCCTGGTTCGTCCGGACGAGCACCTCAGTAGAGAAAGCCGAAAACTGACTGTCATGATATAGCGCGAGACTGGTCAACCACTCGATGACCTATCAGAATGTTAGAATTCCTCTGCTTTAATGAAGGGCCGTTTCCCGGCCAGGCATATACGCACCCCGAGTTCGGGAGAGTGCGGAGCCACCAGGGGCTATATAGTAGCCCCACCATCAAACTCCTATGGCTAAGTGAAAGAGTTAAAGCATCATAGTCCGGTTGCCTCGTTCGCCGCGCTATCACCTCCTTAATAGGACCAAGACGTTGGGTTAAGTGTGAACACGCATTTTCTGCGAGCACCTCCGCATTATATGCGTGGGGGTTGAAGCCGACGACTGCAATCTTTCAGGTTATATACATATATACATAAACAGCCACACATGAGGCATCATATTACTTTCCGGCAAAAGTACAAATACAACCTTACTACATTTCATAAAAACATTGCGTTGACAATGGGAATACATGTCACTCAAACATAATATTCTTCGAGCACTGGGCCTATATCAAACGAGCACCCTCAAGAACCTCTTCAAAATAGTGCTCGGCAGCTACTCGGCCTATGGCCGAACCTTGCGTCGCAACAATGGTAGCATCCATCTCCGCCCAGTATGCCTTGACACGGGAAAAGGCCATCTGTGAGCCTTCTATGCACGCCGACCTCTTCATCGCATTGATGCGCGGCACCGCACCAAGGAACAGCTGCACTAAGCTGACATAGCTGTTCGGCTTCGGCTTCTCCGGCCACAAATGATCTACGATGGATCTCATGGCAAGTACGGACAACCTATTAAGTTTGGCCCATTCGGCTAGCTGATCAGTCAAGGGAAGCGAACGCTCTGGAACGTTAAATTGCGACCAGAACAGCTTGTCCACTTCACGATCTGTCTGATCTCAGAAGTATTCAACCGCATCGACAGTGCTTGCCGCCAAGGCCATATATGCATCTGCCGAACTCCACAGCCGATCTAGAGGGGCATACCGTGGATCTCCGAACTTCCTCTGCAGCAGAAAGGGCTTCCCATCCGCAATATCCCTGGCTTCATGCAGATCCTCCTTCTTCGCCCTCATAGCAGAGCAAGTGTCTTTGGTCGCCATCATGGCCTTTTCAAGGTCCGCTGCCTTCACTCGGTTCTCTTCTTCAAGGAACTGGCAACGGTCGGCAGTGTCTTTTAATTCTACGGCCATCTTGGCCATCTTCTCTTTTCTTTCACAATGCGCAGCTTTCTCAGCTCTTAACTCTTCGGCCGCCTTCAAAGCAGCCACATTACTAGCTCTTGCTTGTTCCTTGGCTCGGGCAAGTTCCGCCTGAAGGGTCTCCACGGTGGCAGCTCCGTCTGCAGTCACAACATATTAAAGATACTGGCATCATGCTGCTCTTATTATGTGACATTCACCAGAAAACATTACTTACCCTGTGACTCGTTAAGCCGCTTGTTAACAAGCTCGATGTCGGCGTCTGCCGCATCCAGTTGCCGCTTTAGTTCGGCAAACTCATTAGTCCGGCTAGCCGCAGGAGCTTCCACCACCTGCACATAAAGGCAGTCTGGTTATTACCTGGGACTATGATCCTCTATTCGCCGATGTTCTCGACGACAATGAGAGTCTCAGGGGCTACTATCTACACAGGGCACACCTAACATGTGCGGTACTATCAAGAAGTATATCATTTCACGTACCTCAAAGCCCGTCAGTAGACTCATAAAGGCTTCATGTAATCCGCTTTCAGCGGAGGAAATTCTCTCCATCAGCGTACCCATCAACGTACGGTGTTCTTCTGAGATGGCCGCTCGCTCCAATAGCTCCCTTAGAACGTCCGACCGCATACCAGATGGTGTCGGACTCTTTTGTTTGCTCTCTTCGAGAGCCGGACACTGGGGACTTCGGGTGACTATGGGATTATCTTCTGGCCTGACCGGATCCCGAGAGGCCCTCCGTGACGACACTTCGAGGTCGCCCGCTTCTTGAGCGGGGGAGTCTGGGGGGAGGCGTTTCGCTCTCCATCATCTCTGGAAGAAGATGCCCCGAAGACGAGCTCAGCTGAGAAGGCCTAAGATCCGAACTGCAAGATATATGCTTCGGTTATTTTCCTCAGAGGAAAGGTAGTATACCTTCACTATTAAAGTTTTTTTTGATCACTTACGGCTCGTTGGAGGGCTGATCCCCGCGTGGACTGTGTGCGACAAGAGCACCCCCCGAGGCAGGACCCTCTGTTGGAGACTTCTTCTCCCGTTTGGAAGCCTCGGTTTACGGATCCTCAGTGGCAGTCCTCTTCCTCCCCTGTAGTGAGAGAAGGTCATAATCTTCTCCTTGGTTATCCTCCCTTATGGAGGCGCTCATTCCCTCGGTTGGAACTGGAAGCGATGGGGGCCCGCTTTCGCCCATATTATTCCCCCATGTATCTTCCTTCGAGGGCTCCGGGCAAGGTGCGAGCTCGAGCATCTTTTCCAGTACGGGATTTTCCAAACCCTCAGGGAGGGGGGCCGAACACCGAATCATCTTCGCCTTTGTTAGCCAGTCCTTGTCAAAGGGCGATTTCTCAGGAATGATGTCATGGTAAATAAAAGACGGTGTGTTCGGCTAGAGGATTACTTACTTGTTCGGAGGCGCGGTTGCTACTCAGGCCCACGTCCTCGGTAGTGTCCGGATACTCTGTTTGAGGTCCGAAGAATGACTTGTACATCTTCTCGTGCGTCAGGCCGAGGAAACTTTGAATAGCGCACGGTCCTTCTGGGTTGAACTCCCACAAGCGAAGGGGCCGGCGTTTGCAAGGCTGGACTCGACGAACCAGCATGATTTGCATTACCATAACCAAATTAAAATCTCCCTCGAAGAGATCTTGAATGCGGCTTTGCAGTATAGGCACGTCCTTGGCTGGACCCCAGCTCAGCCCTCTGCTAATCCATGACATCAGTTGTGGTGGGGGGCCCGAGCGGAAAGCGGGGGGAGCCACCCACTTGGCACTTCTGGGAGTTGTGATGTAAAACCAATCCCGTTGCCATAATCCGGACACCTATGGAAAGGAACCTTTTGGCCACGGAGCTCCTGCAATCTTGCTCATTAATGCTCCTCCGCACGCTGCATGCTGTCCCTTGATTGTCTTCGACTTCACATCAAAGGTCTTGAGCCACAGGCCGAAGTGAGGGGTAATGCGGAGGAAGGCCTCACACATGACAATAAATGCCGAGATGTGAAGAAAGGAGTCCGGGGCTGTTAGAACATCAAACATCAAACCCCTTACGAAGGGATCCAGGGCGAGGCCTAGACCTCACAGGAAGTGGGAGATGAACATGACGTCTTCGTTGGTTTCAGGAGTAGGGATGACCTGCCCTCGGGCAGGCAGCCGATGCAAAACCTCGGCGGTCAGGTATCTGGCCTCCCTTAACTTCTTGATATCTTCTTCCGTAACGGAGGAGGGCATCCATCGGCCTTGAAGGCTGGATCCGGACATGATTGAAGATCCGGAGCACCTGACCTGG
The DNA here is from genome assembly GCF_018294505.1 of Triticum aestivum. NCBI lineage: Eukaryota > Viridiplantae > Streptophyta > Magnoliopsida > Poales > Poaceae > Triticum > Triticum aestivum. The sequence goes on along the minus strand of NC_057797.1, from coordinate 56,028,545 downwards.
GCTTTGGGTGTTAGAACTCGAGGCGGGGGAAGGATTCGATTGAGCACGGGAGGGAAAAAAGTGAAAGCCTTGGCCCTTTATAAATAGGGTGAATACCAAGCGTCCTCTCCATGGCCGTTTGGGGATTGCCTATAATCTAGGAGTCCTAGACACGGTTGGGTTACCCACGCCTGTATTGATGAGAATCCCGTGATAAGGGGACGCGATCTTTGCTTTGACGAGACGTGTCAAAAAACTTCCTTGCGTTATGTGCGGGGCTAGTTAAAAGAAACGGTTCGAATAATCACCGGGCCATGACATAATGTCGTGTTGCCAAAACAAGTCAGCAAATTGGATTTGTGGAAATATTATTCTCTCTACGGTGGTATGTGGAACTTATTTTGCAGGGTCGGACACTATCCTTATATTCAAATTCTTTCGTGGTGTATTCGGAGGAGGAACCCGCCTTGCAATGCCGAAGACAATACTGCGCGCCGGACTCATCGTCATTGAAAGCCTGGTTCAGGGGCTACCGTGGGAGTCCTGGATTAGGGGGTCTCCGGACAGCCGTACTATATCCATTGGCCGGACCGTTAGACTATGAAGATACAAGATTGAAGACTTCGTCTCGTGTCCGGATGGGACTCTACTTGGCGTGGAAGGCAAGCTAGGCAATATGGATATGTGTATCTCCTCCTTTGTAGCCGACCTTGTGTAACCCTAACCTCTCCGGTGTCTATATAAACCGGAGGGTTTTAGTCCGTAGGACAACATACAATCATACCATAGGCTAGCTTCTAGGGTTTAGCCTCTCTGATCTCATGGTAGATCTACTCTTGTACTACCTATATCATCAATATTAATCAAGCAGGACGTAGGGTTTTACCTCCATCAAGAGGGCCCGAACCTGGGTAAAACATTATGTCCCCTGCCTCCTGTTACCATCCGCCTTAGACGCACAGTTTGGGACCCCCTACCCGAGATCCGCCGGTTTTGACACCGACATCAACCTTAGGCTGCAAACCAAACCATAACTTTGAAAGTTGGTCGCTGGATGAAGCCAATCTGACAGTACAAAGATGGCAAATCCGAGCACTACTGGCCATTGGATATCATCTACATTCCACCAGATTTTGCCACATGTAGAATCTAGAAGACTCCACATGTAGAAGCATAATGCACAAACCACCAGAATCTCATGCGTGCAATGCACATGTACCTTACTAGTAGTTGGTAGTAGTAAGTAAAAAATTCCGGGTTTGGCACGAGCTCGTACTGCGGGAGCACCACAAGGCCTGCCGCAGGAGTTACATTTCCCTCTCGGGGCCCACGAGACTGAACTTCAGTGGCTTAGTGCCCAACATATGAGTCAATGACATGCAGACCTTAAATGCGGCTGGCCCACATGTCATTCTCATGGTGGTGGTGTGGTTCGCGACTCACTCGTTCGAGATGAACCGGTCGGTGGTGGCGTGGCCGTGGCGAGGGTGCCACAACTGGCCGCCGGGGCATTACGAGGCGTAGATGGCCACACCGGCGGGTACTACCTGTAGTACAGAAGTACTCTAGCTGAGGATTGATGCCCGGACGAAATGTGTCACAGCCGCTGGATGAAAATTCAATTGTGCGGGACGTGTGGTGTCATGGGTTCGTGCAGCGTTGTGGGAATCGCGTGTGGCTGTGGTAGAAACTTGATGCTCGCCGCATTTAAGGTGGCCCACATGTCATGTACATAAAGGCAGAGGGGAGGTGCGGCCGAGAGGGGTGAGGTGCATGTCAGGGGACGTGGTGTCGTGGGTTGGAGTGGCATCGTGGGAATCGCGAGTGGCAGTGGATGAAACATGATGGACGCCGTAGTTGAACTTCCATGGACAAGTTGTCATTTCTACGGACACATGCATTGCATAACGATCACTAGAAGGAGTAGTAGAGAAAGCTAGGTGGATAAATAGTTCCTTATAGTCAAGCAGACCCACGCTACTACTTGTTCCAAAGACATGCACACCATCGAAAAAGTCTATCTATATCAATATACATAGAGAGGGAATATTTTTTTACAAGAGAGGAAATAGTTCATCCATCCATAATGCCCTGCTGCTGGTGCAGCATCTTCATCATCATCATCATCTTCATCATCATCTTCTTCTTCTTCTTCTGTGGGAGACGGCTTCGCAACAAGCTCTCTAGACCTTGCAGCTATCTCGAAACTCACACGGGCATCGAGGGCAGCATATTTTATCCGCTCGTACGTCAAGGGATAATTCTCCCATCCAGACGACCTTAATGCCATCATCTCGTCACCCTTCTGAAGATTTGTTCCTAGCACAAAATTTGCTACGTCGAATAGGGATGGTGTCGGTTTATCACAATCTTCTACAGGAATTTTTATTCTGGTTTGTAGGTCAGCGATGCTCTTCAAATCAAGGTTGTACGGCTCCAACTTCTGTTTGTCCCCTGCGATGGCTGCCCCACAGAAGTATATGTCCTCCCAAGACAAGAAATCGTGAAGCTTACCTGGTATGGAGGGCGTGTGTATGATGTGGTACAACAAAACATCATCTTCGAGGCACAGTTGAAGGACAGCGGCGCGTTGGATCTTCCCAGTGGCACGCTCCGTGTACTCTGTGTCGAGACCGATGACATTCATCTCCACCTTTTGGAGGGAGCTGGATACGTTGTTGATCCACTTCCGAACAACCCTTGGGTGGTCGGTGACTGTGGCAACTATGCTCAACGAGCCTTCGACGAGGACATGTTGGACGCTAAAAACCTGCATCTCGATCTCTTTGGCCATTTGGAACCGCTGGACCGGAGGGCTATGGTTTGGAGAAAGGATTAGATGGCTAATCTAACTGAAGAAAATGATTATTTATAGGGGCTTCGGAATTACTCCAGGAGGATGTGAAGAGGTTAAAGCAATGTGAATGCAGTGTGGTTTGGATGCAAATGAAGATCAAGGAGTAGTGAAAAAGCCGAGGAAAATCGGTTCCTGATGGAGAAGTAAATGGGAGAAGTTATGCGCATGCATGAGGAGAGGTGTGGTGGTTTGACTGCTGCATGCAATGGATTGGACGGGCTCTTCGGTTGCCTTTTCTCTCTCCCACGAGCACAGAGTGGCCCACTTGCATGCTGTAGTTTATTGTCTGGAGTCGGGCTACAACTGCTCATGCGTACGCTAATTAATGCTGTGAATGCGGGGCATGGAGGGGAATGGGCGCATGCAAAAGGGTATATACGCAGACTAATTAGAATAGCCACAGTTGGAGTAATTTCAGCAGTAACATCGAGTCCAACTCAGCAAATTTGCTTATGTGCCAATGAGTTAATGAAGAGAGAGGTAGTTGTAGTAACTTAGCTAGTTACTGTAACATCACATGTTCCAGTGCAATATGAGTCTATAACCTAATAAATTAATCTTTGCACGTTATCACACTTAAGTTACTACCCACTATGAAGTTAGTAACATAGTCTAGAAATATGTGTATGTTACTAGTGTATGTTACTATCCATTGTGGCTAGTCTTAGAGAAATACTGAAAAAAATTATGCGCAGACAAAAGAGGACCAGAGGGAGTACTACTCATGTTCCTACTACGGTTAAGGAATATGCGGTTATCCTCAAAAAAGAAAAGTCCTTCTTCGCGCTTCCGCATGCATGAGAATTTGGTTCTGCTCCCAATACGGACGATAGCTGGAGGATGAAGTGAACCCAGAGGCATGCTAGCACGGGAGTGTACTAATGTTCCTACTAGTACTACTAGTAGTAGTAGTACAACTATGGTAAACTTGATGGTCAAAATCCTCTTATTCATACGGTCCTCACAGTGAAGTGACAAGACCCTGCGCCCGAGGTGACACTAGTCCAGGCGGCTTGTCCGGGTTACCAAAGTCAGCCTCACCTTGTGCACTCTGCAGTCACTGTCACCGCCGCTGTATAGCATGCCTCGCCTCATCTCCCTCTCCCCTAGCACCACTCCATCTTCATTTTCGTCTTGCCGGAGATCCTGAGGTCACTCTTCATTATCTCACTGTGCCCCCGCATACCCTCGCCTCACTCGCCTCCCCAGTATCACTATTCCCTCGCTAGCCGCTCCAGCACCGACCGCCTTCTCCCCCGTAAATCAAGCCCCCCAAAACCCCACCTTCCAAACTCCACCATGGCCTAACGCGAACTACGCAGGATCCATATGAGCCGCGATTGGAGAAATCTCCCTAGTGACGTCCTCGACCTCTGTTGTTCGTGTATGGATATGTTGAGCGCCCTGCGGCTGGCTGCATGCCCGAGGGGCATGCACACTGCCATCATCGAAGCGAGGCCAAAGCTTCTCAAGACACCCTGCTTGCTGCTATCTGGTCTTGCGAGATTGGCTCACCATGATACAGAGGCATACATGATGCCCTTCGACTTCAATTCGATCTCCATTAACCGAAACTTCTTTGCAGGTATGTAGTGGGTCGCCATACATCATTTCCCTCGACTTTGATCCGATCACCATCGCCCAAAACTTCTTGGCAGGTATGTACTGGGTCGGCATGAACTCCCACTGGATGGCTGCCTTCAGAGAAGATGGTAAAAAGTTGGTGCTCATGAATTTCCAGACCTCCCATGAGATTATCCTTCCTCCGTTGGATTATATAGAGTTTTACCATCGCAGTCCTAGTCATCTAGATTACCACGTCAGTTGGATGGACCTTGTTTTGTAGAAGATTGTAATCTGCCAAGTGCCCACACGACATGCGAATTGCGCAGACTTCAAGCTAATTGCCTTGTTCGATCGCGGACTCGCCTATCTTTACGCCGGTGCCTTCTTTAGCTGGAGACAACTCAACTCGCAGTGGATCATCGTCAAAGCTGATACACACTTCTGTGATGCTATTGAACACAATGGAATCATCTACGGGATCGACAAAGCAGATGGCACCACGTATTGCTGGGACGACGCGTGTAAGTTGTTTCTGTCTCATGTTAATGATGACGCCATGACACTGTTTGAACTTTTTGTGATGATTGGCATATCCCTGTTTGAGCAGAATTTGAGTAGAACTATGGCAATGTATTAGAGACGTCGTAAATCAGCTATATTTGGAATGAGTTAATTCATGCGATTATGATCATGTCATTACAGCCAATTTGTACCCCTGAATAATCAAACGGTTAGGAATATATGGATATTCTCCTTATTTTATAGTAATCTATATACTACTACTAAATATGAGTGGGTATCAATGGCCATGTTAGTTTCCTCATTTTCATGATGTAGAAACATGCACCACACTGTTGGTTTGATCTAACCACACATTAGGGAAGTAAATGTGCATATGGAAAACTCTACATTTGGAAGTAGTGAAATCCTGTAATGCTTACCATGTGTACATACCTATATTCGCCCTTCAGCAATCAATGGCTAGAATAATATCCTCACAAAAAATTTCCCACTGAACACGAGTATATACCAATGCATGGTCTGTTAGTTACCTTGAAGAATTTGTTTGTGAGGACAGAACATGATTCCATAACATGCATGCCATGGTAGTTTCCTGTGAAGAATTGATTGTGAGATAACATGAGTATAACCATGCATGTCACTTCTATATTTTCGAACCCAATATACATTTCCCTGTATTTTCCTCCCAGTTCCAACATGGACATATCAATGCTGATCTTACATTAACAATGCTGATCTTACATTAACAATGCTGTTTCTTGCATTATCCTACTCATACTCTAAACAATGTTGATCTTACATTAACAATGCATGTCCTTTTTGATATGATGCAGTGCTCCTACAGTTACTGCCCTTTGTAATCACACCACCTTTGCCAAAAACAGGGAAGCACAACTGGTTCCTCACTCGATCAAACGACGACAAAAGACTGATGATCATTCGGACACATGAGCCGGAAAAGTTATATTGCAAAACCCCCACTGTATACAAGCACCGTGAAATACGTGAGTATCTGGACAGTGGTTGTTACGTCTATGAGCAGGATACCAGCTTGTTGGGGCCTTCAGGATTTTTTAGTTGGAGGCGGGTAAACAGCCTTGGTTCACACTCTCTGTTTCTCGGACTCAATTATCCGATTAACCAGGAGATCACCGTTGGCAAGGACCTTGATGCCAGAGAGGCTCTATTTGCTATGGAAGACTGTGTCTACACGGCGAGCCCTAGGAGTTCGGGAGAAAACTCCCCTGATTATCAACGATACAACCTGCAGCCAAAACAAGGTGAGAATGGCAAAGGCATCCGGATTAACTTTGATCCTTGGATGTCTCAATTACGACAGGCAGTGATGTGGTTCAAGCCTCCATGTTGATAGGTAATTGGGCTGTTGCATCGAAAGGGTGGAGTACTGGTGTCGTGGAATTGTCACGGCAGATGTCCTAGTGTGAGGACTTACTCGTGAGGCCAACGCATCTATGTGGTAGCTTGAGAGGGGTTGAGCGGAATCAAGAAACGCAACACAACACAAGGGTTTAGACAGCTTGGGGCCCAGGAAACATCATCCGGTAACAACCCTACATGCTGTTTGTGGCTAGGTCTCATTATCATCATGAGGGAGTCGCCGTAAACCGGCTCTTTGTGTCTAGGCCTAGAGATTGTTTCTTCTTGCTTGTCCCTCTTCGGGGAGCCCTGCCCCTCCTTATATATGTTGAAGGGGCGGGTTACATGACTAGTCCTAGTTGGATTAGGATTGCTCTATTACAAGTGGAGTCCTAGTCTTGCTTCCTTTGTAGGAGAATATTCCTTGTGCTTTCCTCATAAACCGGCCCACCATAACATGAACCAGCCTTCCATAAACCGCCTTCCGGGCCACCGGGTCTTGTCGTTCCTCTGACCTGCTCACCGGGTCACCCATGAGTCGCCAGGCTCGGGCGGGTCACTTAGTGAGTCGCCGAGTCCGGCCGGGTTATACTTCCGGCCGGGTTACGCCGCGGGGTATATCCCCGACATTAGCCCCTAGTTTAATTTGGATTCATCCATGTTAAACTAATCTGCAACATAAACACACGAACAAATTTGTCGAGTTGTGCTCCGGTTTAAATATTCTTATAAACCGGCACTTGATCATCCCTAAGTCCTTGTCATTTCTTCCTTCTGAAAAAATCCGAGTCAATAGACCAGCTTCATAATCAATTTCCTTGCAGAAGATATTTTGTAAATAAAGAGTCCATTTGAATCGGCCTTCAGTGCTCTGATTTGACAAAAATATTGGTCTTCAAATATTCAATTGATATCAGCCAGTTTTGAAAATGTAGAACTTGCCAGTTTATCATTGCCAAAATTGCCGGTTTATAAAAACTGATGATCCCGGGTCATGACTGTTTATAGACGCTGGGTTATGATTGTTGCCAACGCCGGGTCACACAATTAATCTTCCTGATTTGCCCAAAACTGAGAATTTGAAGATGTTCCTCCTTTATATGCATATTACCTGTAGCCCCCAAGTCTTAAGAGGAAAACATAGTGATAGCTTAAGACTTGTTTCAATATAAATGTTGCAACCTTGAAGAAATCCAAATTGTTCATCTTAGTCACTAGTCAAAACTGAATATTCCACACATATAGCCCCCAAGTGCCGGGTTGTCATGCTTGCAGCAACCTAGGACTTGTAATTGCCTGATGCTCAAAAAACTTCAACCAATGTAGCCCCCAAGGGCCGGGTCATTATGCCATAATAAGCAGGGACTTTGTAGATATGATCATGTAGACTTGAACAGCAACGTGTAGCCACCAAGGGCCAGCTCAGTAAGATAATACTAAGCTGGGACCTTATATATACTTCATTAAAAATAACATCATATAATGTAACTCCCATCATGGGGCTTGAACCCACATCCACAAGGTTAAGAGCTTTGTGCTTTACCAACTGAGGAGTGGACCCTTCAATATAATGGATTAAAACTTGTGTACCTTGAATTGTTGACAGGAGCAATTGGTAGCCCCAAGGGCCGGCTCATTACACTATGATGAGTCGGGTCTTCAATAAGGTGAGAAAAAATAACTTTGCATTAGCCCCCAAGTGTCATGGTGCATGCTTGCAGCGACATGAGACTTGCATATTTGATGTAATCTCAACTTGAATAATGTAGCCCCCAAGTGCGGTCGTAAGCCTGCAGCGACTCGGGACTATTCCTTCAATTGTCTAATAAATCATATCCATTGATAATATAATAGCCATTGCGCTAAAGCGAATTTGAAAACCTTAATCATAACACTGGTTACTGATAACCATAATATAATCCAGTGATACGTCTCCGTCGTATCTACTTTTCCAAACACTTTTGCCCTTGTTTTGGACTCTAACTTGTATGATTTGAATGGAAATAACCTGGACTAACGCTGTTTTCAGCAGAATTGCCATGATGTTGTTTTATGTGCAGAAAACAAATATTCCCGGAATGACCTGAAACTCCATGGAACATCTTAGAAAAAACAATAAAAAATCCTCACCAAAGATGAAGACCAGGGGGCCCACACCCTTCTCACGAGGGTGGGGGGCTCCCCCCTAGGGCGCGCCCCCTACCTCGTGGGACCCCTGGAAACCCTCCGACGCCAACTCCAACTCTATATATTTGCTTTCGGAGAGAAAAAATGAGAGAGAAGAAATCATCGCGTTTTACGATACGGAGCCACCGCCAAGCCCTAAAACCTCTCGGGAGGGCTGATCTGGAGTCCTCTCGGGGCTCCGAAGAGGGGGATTCGTCGCCGTCGTCATCATCAACCATCCTCCATCACCAATTTCATGATGCTCACCGCCGTGCGTGAGTAATTCCATCGTAGGCTTGCTGGACGGTGATGGGTTGGATGAGATTTATCATGTAATCGAGTTAGTTTTGTTAGGGTTTGATCCCTAGTATCCATTATGTTCTGAGATTGATGTTGCTATGCTTAATGCTTGTCACTAGGGCCCGAGTGCCATGATTTCAGATCTGAACCTATTATGTTTTCATGAATATATGTGAGTTCTTGATCCTATCTTGCAAGTCTATAGTCACCTACTATGTGTTATGATTCGGCAACCCCGAAGTGACAATAATCGGGACCACTCCTGGTGATGACCATAGTTTGAGGAGTTCATGTATTCACTATGTGCTAATGCTTTGTTCCGGTTCTCTATTAAAAGGAGGCCTTAATATCCCTAAGTTTCCAATAGGACCCCGCTGCCACGGGAGGGTAGGACAAAAGATGTCATACAAGTTCTTTTCCATAAGCACGTATGACTATATACGGAATACATGCCTACATTACATTGATGCATTGGAGCTAGTTCTGTGTCACCCTATATTATGACTGATACATGATGAACCGCATCCGGCATAATTATCCATCATTGATCCGGTGCCTACGAGTTTTTCATATACTGGTTCTCGCTTATTTACTTTCCCGCTGCTGCTGTCACAATCACTACAAAATACAAAAAACATTACTTTTGTTGTCTTTACTTTTGTTTCCATTACCACTACTATCATATTAGTTTGCTACTAAACACTTTGCTGCAGATACCAAGTTCCCGGGTGTGGTTGAATTGACAACTCAGCTGCTAATACTTGAGAATATTCTTTGGCTCCCCTTGTGTCGAATCAATAAATTTGGGTTGAATACTCTACCCTCGAAAGCTGTTGCGATCCCCTATACTTGTGGGTTATCAAGACTAATTTCTGGCGCCGTTACCGGGGAGCATAGCTCTATTCTTTGAGTCACTTGGGATTTATATCGGCTTATCATTATGAAGAACTTGAGAGATCCAAAAACCAAGATCTATCCCTCAACTACGAGGGGAGGTAAGGAACTGCCATCTAGCTCCGCACTTGATTCACCTTCTGTTATGAGTAAGTTTGCGACACCTACATATGCTTCTGCTGTTCGTTCTGATATGTCGCATGTTATTGATGATGCCACTTCTGCTATGCATGATACTTATGATGAAACTGCTTCTATGCCTGATACTACTGTGCCCCTTGGTGAATTTCTTGATAAACATATTGCTAGGGCTAGAGAAAAAGAAACTATTGAATCTGAATAAGATGATGATAGTGATGATGAAGATATGCCTGTTATTCCCGAGGGCTATCTTTTTGATATGGAATCTTCTGCCGCTATTTTTCCTTGCAAAGATAGATATGAGCTTAAGAGGTTATTAATTAAATGGAACAAAGAATCACTTAGATATAAAATGAGAACTGACCCTGCTTTTGCTACTTCACCTATATGTGTTCCTGAGAAAGATCATGAATTCTCTGTTGATCCTGATATAATTACTTTGGTTGAACCTGATCCGTTTCATGTCTATGAATCTGAAACTGTTGTGGCACATCTTACTAAGTTAGATAATATAGCTGCCCTGTTTACTAATGATGAGAGATCGCGTCACTTTTATATACTCAAAATATTTCTGTTCTCACTGAAGGGTGATGCTAAGATATTGTTTAATTCTCTTGATCCTGGTTGTGTGCATAGTCCCCAGGATATGATTTATTACTTCTCTGCTAAATATTTCCCTGCTCATAAGAAACAAGCTGCTTTGAGGGAAATATATAACTTTGTGCAAATTAAAGAAGAGAGTCTCCCACAAGCTTGGGGGAGGCTTCTCAAGTTACTTAATTCTTTGCCTGATCATCCTCTTAAGAAACCTGAAATACTTGATATCTTTTATAATGGACTAACCGATGCTTCCAGAGATTACCTGGATAGTTGTGCTGGTTCTCTTTCCAGGGAACGAACACCAGATGAAGCTGAAATTCTATTGAATAATATGTTGACAAATGAAAATAATTGGGTACCTCCTGAGCCAGCTCCTACTCCAATTACTGAGCCTGTTCCTAAAACAACTCTGAAGAAGAGAGCTGTTCTATTTCTCATCCCGAAGATATGCAAGAGGCAAAGAAATCTATGAAAGAGAAAGGTACTAAAGCTGAAGACGTTAAGAATTTACCTCCTATTGAAGAAATACATGGTCTTAATTCACCGCCTCTTGAAGAAACTTATGATCTCAATTCTTTATTTACTAAAGAACCTCCTGACCCCGATATCCCGACACAGGTAGTAAAGGTAAATTCTCTATATGATAAAGCTGAAGTCCCTCCTACTAAAATTGCTAGTCAGTGCTTGCATGAGTTTGATAACTTTATGTATAAGCAAGACGACTTCAATGCTTATTTTGGTAGACAATTAAAATAAAATGCTTATATGATTAGACGCTTGGGTGATTATATGGCTAATATTAAATATGAACTTAAACTTGTTAGCAAACATGCTTTTATGGTTACCACTCAAGTAGAACAAGTGCTTAAAGCTCAAAAAGAAGTGCTTGATGAAATGAATAGTAAGAAAAATGATTATGCTGTTAGAGTGGCTACTAGAACTGGTAGAATGACTCAGGAACCTTTGTATCCTGAAGGCCATCCTAAGAGAATCGAGCAAGATTCTCAGAGAAATAATATTGATGTTCCTAGTTCTTCTAAAAAGAAGAAAAAGAAAAATGATAGAACTGTGCAAACTTCTAGTGAAACTATTGCTGAACCACCTAATAATCCAAATGATATATCTATGTCTGATGCTGAAACACAATCTCATAATGAACATGAACCTAATGAAAATGTTAATAATGATGTTCATGATGATGCTCAACCTAGTAATGACAATGATGTAGAAATTGAACCTGCTGTTGATCTTGATAACCCACAATCAAAGAATCAACGTTATGATAAAAGAGACTTTGTTGCTAGGAAACATGGTAAAGAAAGGGAACCCTGGGTTCATAAACCCATGCCTTTTCCTCCAAAACCATCCAAGTAAAAGGATGATGAGGATTTTGAGCGCTTTGCTGAAATGATTAGGCCTATATTTTTGCGTATGCGATTAACTGATGTGCTCAAAACAAATCCTTATGCTAAAGATATGAAGGATATCATTACTAATAAAAGAAAGATACCGGAAGCTGAGATTTCCACTATGCTTGCTAATTATACTTTTAAGGGTGGAATACCAAAGAAACTTGGAAATCCCGGAGTACCTACTATACCTTGCTCCATTAAAAGAAATTATATTAAAACTGCTTTATGTGATCTTGGAGCCGGTGTTAGTGTTATGCCTCTCTCTTTATATCGTAGACTTGACTTGAATAAGTTGACACCTACTGAAATATCTTTGCAAATGGCTGATAAATCAACTGCTATACCTGTCGGTATTTGTGAGGATGTGCCTGTTGTGGTTGCAAACGTTACTATTTTAACGGACTTTGTTATTCTTGATATTTCCGAGGATGATAGTATGTCTATTATTCTTGGAAGACTTTTTCTTAATACTGAAGGGGCTGTTATTGATTGCAATAAGGGCAATGTCACTTTTCATTTTAATGGTAATGAGCATACAGTACACTTTCCGAGGAAACAACCTCAAGTTCATAGTATCAATTCTATCGGAAAAATTCCATCGATTATATTTGGAGGTTTTGGATTTCCTCTTCCTACTGTCAAGAAGAAATATGATATACTTATTATAGGGGATGTGCATATCCCCGTTGAGGTAACCTAGTGTTATTCGAAATTTCTCCGATTCCATGTTAATCGGAATGAGTTTGTTAACAAGACTTGATCAACCTTGTTAGTGGATTCCTTTTGATGAGCATGAGATGGATGAAACTAGAAGCACAAACTTCTGTACCCTCTCTATATTTTCTGTTAATTAGTAGAAATAAAGTAAAAATAGTATTTTTCTGTCTGTCTCCTGGCTTATCCGCGTAATATAAAAATATCCCAAAAATAAAATTCCTCAGAATGCCATGCCAATTTAATATGATTTTTTGGGAATATTTGAGGATTTACTGTGCAAAAATTACCGCGGGAGGAGCTGCCACCTGGCCACGAGGGTGGTGGGCACCCCCCCCCCCCAGGGCGCGCCCCCCTGCCTCGTGGGCCCACGGTGGCCCTCCTCCACATATCCCAGCACCCATCTTCTTCCTCTGTCTCACACAAACCCGAAAAACCAACTCAAGCACGAGTTCCAGCCACTTTTGCTGTGATTTTCGATCTCCTTGCTCAAAGTACCTCTCGCAAAACTGCTTGGGGAGATTGTTCCTTGGTATGTGACTCCTCCATTGGTCCAATTAGTTTTTGTTCTAGTGCTTTATTCATTGTAAATTTATGCTGCATAGGTGACCATGTTCTTGAGCTTGCATGTCAAATTTCTATGGTTCCAAGTAGTTTTGATGCATGATATAGGCTCTAGGCACTCGTGGGAGTAGTTGCTATCAGTTTTATTGAGTTTGGTTTACTTTTATTTTGAAGTTAATAAAAATTTCAGAATTTTTTAGAATATTATGAGGAGATTCTTGAGGGGCTCATCGAGCCAAAGCTCAAAGGAAAAGGCACCCAAGCCTAAGTATAATTTGCCACGCACCACGGAGGTTCGGGCATGTGAATGGCCCTCCGAGGATTTCTTGAGAGCAGCCGGTATCTATGAAGATTTTCATGAATTGGCTCACAATGCAGGCCTCACCGCTTTCCTCCACGACCAATGCGATTAGTATCTCTTACTCACAAATACCTTTGTGCAAAACTTTCATTTTCATTCTAGGAACTCACCACCTACGGTGGAGTTTCATTTATATGATGAGCATAAGGAGATGTCACTTTATGATTTCTGTCGGATCTGTTTAGTCCCTTTTGAGGGCAAGACAGAAGAACCACATCATGATGATGTGGAGGGATTTATTAATAATATCACTGTAGGAGAAACCAAGAAGGTTTCCGATGCACGAATCACTAGCATGCATTTTCCTGTTTTATGTTACTATGCATTATTTGCTAGTCGTTGTTTAATTGGACGCGGAAACTATGGAAACCTTAGTATCCCTGATATAATTATTCTCCTCCAAGGTTTATACAGTGATAACACTTTTAGTATGGGCGGTATTATTGCTAGACGGTTAAACATGAACCATACTAAGGGCCCCATCTTTGGAGGCATCTATGCTACACGCCTAGCCGCACATTTTAACATGCCTATTAGGCATGCTGAGAAGGAAGAAAAGGTGTTGCCCCGTGTTTATCTAGATCATAAAAGTATGGTGGCACATGATTTTATTGTTAAGAATAGGGCAGGAGAGCTTAAATATCAATTGTTCTTTAATAAACATCATCCTGAGACTATTACCTTGCCTGCTTCTTCTTTGTTTGATTTGACTGTAGGCACGTACCTTGTTCTGTTGACAGCTATTCACGCCTACCGGAACCCTGCACCAGCCGAGGAGCCAGAACCGGAACCACAATTTGATCCTTCACGGCAGTCTAACTATCAGTGGGATCCGGAGATGATTGCCAGCCAGTGGCAATCGGAGCCTTCTTCTTCCTCATCACAGTACGACCCCAACAACTATTATTATGGATATCCGCCAGGCCAGCCGTGGCCATAGACCAACTTAGGCCAAAAGCCTAAGCTTGGGGGAGTACGTATTTCTCACTGACATTACAGTTATGTTCACACACACTCATTGCTAAATGTCGGTGCTCATACTTTTTCACTGTAATATCCATGCTAGTTTATTTCCTTTTATGCCTTGTTCTTGTGTGTTTGTTAAACCTTAAGAAAAACCAAAAAAAATTAGTAGTAGTTTATTTTTCTGTTGTAGTAGTAATAATTAAAAAGAAAATCCAAAAATATTTCCCGTTCTTCTTTTGCTTGTTGGGAGCTTTCCTGTGTAAATAGTTTTATTTCTTTTCTTTTCTGTGGGGGTCAGTAGGAGAAGACCATAATTAAATTGTTGAAGTGGCTCTTATATGCATTATTGTTGAATTAACCAAAGAGCCCATTGTTGGTGTCAAAACCGGCGGATCTCGGGTAGGGGGTCCTGAACTGTGCGTCTAAGGCGGATGGTAACAGGAGGTAGGGGACACGATGTTTTACCCAGGTTCGGGCCCTCTTGATGGAGGTAAACCCTAGGTCCTGCTTGATTGTTCTTGATAATATGAGTAGTACAAGAATTGATCTACCACGAGATCGGAGAGGCTAAACCCTAGAAGCTAGCATATGGTATGATTGTCTATTCTATCGACTAGCCTGGCCTCAGTTTATATAATGCACCAGAGGCCTAGGATAACAAGAGTCCTAGCCGAATACGCCAGTGGGGAGGAGTCCTTGTCTTGATCACCAAGTCTTGTGGAATCTTCCATGTATGCGGCAACTGTCCGAACTGGCCCATGAGTATATGGCCATGGGGGTCCTCGGCCCAATCTAACAGATCGGGAGATGACGTGGTGAGTACCCCCTAGTCCAGGACACCGTCAGTAGCCCCCTGAACCGGTCTTCAAGTTAGGGATGCTCCTCGATTCTCCCGAACTATTCTTCGTCTTCAGTCGTCGGTCTTGAAAACTGGTTCAACAAATCTTCTCATCTTCGATCTTGAGGATTGCCGAAATGCATTCGGCCAGTTTACACGTCGGGTATCCTAGGATCCCCTTTAAGTTTCCGGCCTTTATCAATGCCTTGCTATTTTTATGCCACACCTCGGGTTTGAAGTTGTTCCCGGGAGGCAGTGTCCTCTTGCGTCCGAGCTCCAACGCCGGACTGCATTCGAGGTATCTTTTGCAGCCGAGCACCAACGTCGGACCGCTTTCCAAGCTCCAATGTCAGAATGTATCCGAGCTCCAACGCCGGACTATGTCCAAACTCCAACGTCGGACTGTATCCGGGCTCCAACGCCGGAATATATCTGAGGTGTCATATCACCTTGGTTCAAAAAAGTTGAAGGAGTTTAGCCGAGCTTAATGCTGGAAATGCCCTCTATGGAGCCAGCCACTAGCGCCCGAGCTTTATGCCGGACTGCTTCCGAGGTGGTGCACCACCCTGACTGTGGGCCGATTTTTTGTCAATATTTTTTGATTGGTGCGATTTATTCTCTGCCGAGATATATAGCCAGTAGCCCTCAAGGTGTGTATCGGTTTAAAACCCGAGATGCACTTGAAGGATGACGTAAGACCGCTGCTCCCAGTAGCCGCTGAGACTCAGGTTGATTTACAAAATCGGCCTGAGGATCAAGTCCTAGCTCGGCAGAATACTTCGAGACACAAAAAGCGGCGTGCTCAGTCCTTGAGACTCGGGTTGGGTGCGGCCGACCAACCTGAGGATCAAAATCTCCTCGTCAACTGTATTGCACTTAAAATTTTCTGCATTGAACAAGCAATGCAGTAGCCCCCGAGATACTGGTCGGGTGGCAATGCCAGATCAAGGGATCGATGTGCCCCTTTAATATGTTTAAATAATAAGCCCGAAGCCTAGTAGCCCCTGAGCCTTAATGCGGGCACGGGTGGCCGAATTAAGGATCGATATCCATAGTAAAACCACAAATTGTGTGTAATAACTCTATGTATCCAAGTACTTTACATCACTAATGCTCGGATCCGCATTGTAAAAAACTTTGTTGACCGACCATCGGCTTCCACCTCCTCAGCTAGTAGCCGAGGAGTGTTTGTCCTACTTTACAAAGCCATTATGAGGGCAAAGATTTACGACGAACAAGGCAATCTGGCCATACGGTTTTATAAACAAAGGTACGCAGAGAGATGTGTTATATTACTGTTTAACATAAGAAATGTCTTTCCAAAGAAAATAGTCCCGCTATCGGTCCCTTTCTTTGGGTTGTCATGCTAAGCATGATCATGAAACCTCATCTCTAATGTAAGAGCAAAATATTGAGGATTTTAATTTGGGGGGGCCAGTTACTAGCCCCCGGTAGTGTTCGGCGACAGTCGAGGACAAGCCGTAAACACTTCGGCCAATGTTATGAATGGCCCGTCATTTAATACAATCATCGGATCGCTGACCAGTTTACACTTATTGTGACAGTCAGTTTTCGGCTTTCTCCACTGAGGTGCTTAACCAAGTGAGCTGGAAGCACAATCGCAATGGTTCTCCCTTTGCACACCTAGTCGAACAGAGCGGAACGTAGGAGGCAACCGCAGGAGCCGGGCAACCCAACTATTGACCGAAGACACAATTTGACACTGATGCATATATAGCAATATCCGAGAATGTTTTTGCCGAACCTCTAAAGGTGTCCGACATTGCACTGTGAGACTTGTGCTGAAAACACTTAATAGTTTAAAGTGCCATAAGCTTGGAAAACCAAAAAACGTCAGTAAAAACTTGACGTCCGATCAAGATCAAGTGTTCGGTGCCAATCCGAAAATTGGGAAAAAAATTGTGCTTCTGTCGTGCATTAATATGACACATCCAATCTCAAGACTTCAAGCGGGTCAGCCTACGGCTGCAGCCTCCTATCCCGAAGGCGGAGTGCTTCTCGTTAGACCAGTTTAGTGAACTAAACTCGAGCGATCACTAGAGAGAAAATGGGTTATCTGGCTATTGACCACACACTCGCGTCAAAAGGAGCGGTAGAAAAAGACTTTGCAACGACCAAGAAGAAAACACATTTACTATAAAATAGCTCATATAAATTTTAGGAGCCCCCAAGTGACTTGGGTAAAAGAATTTTATGTATAATGATTGTATGTACCGAAGTACTTATATCATATTTGTGTTCACCCGAACTTTATACGCGTCTTAACCGACCGTCGGCTTCTCCCTCTTCGGCCAAGGGCCAAAAAGTGTCATGTACTCCGCCTGTCGAGAGTATCGACGGTGTTTCCGATGACCAGGCAATCAGGCCATAAGGCTATAACAGACAAAGCGCGCTCAGGGAACTTATGCTATATTACTAACAAAGTGTAAGAAGCATCTTCGAAGAAAATAGTACCCCCACCGATACCTTTCTTCGGTGCTCATTATTACTATGAGACTTGTGCAATAGATTTTTGTACTCATGAGTTCCGTTGTGTGCCGACCATGATTGTAAACAATAAGAGCGCTAGCTTTCGGCTTCACCCAGTCTGAGGTCAGAGCTCGGAGGACCCGGTCGTGAAAATCGCAGAGGTGCTCCCTTTACTCCCTAGCCGAACAATCGGGAACGTAAGGGTAAGCACAGGAGCCAGGCAACCCAGCTTGCAAATCGCTTAAGTCAATATGGCGTATATTGTGGCGTAATACATGAACAAGGAACGAAGCCGTACAAGTATAATCATATGCAAGAGGAAAAAGCTTCATGAAGGAAGCCCCCAAGTAAACGGGGTATTTGAATTTGCATGTCACAAACAAAGTTTTGACAAGGAGATTTTTTACAAGCAACTTTTTTCCAAAAAAGTATAATGCTTGGTCGAACCGAACACAACTTAAAAATTAAAACTTTGAGCATGAAAGCAACTTAGCTGATTAATGTGTTCGGCATTGATGACGCGGTCCGAGCTTGATACGGGACAAGGTTCCATCCCCCAAGCCGGTCCCGAGGTGGCGGACCGGAGATCTCGACACACCGAAGTGGTGACGTAGCACAGTCAATGCAGGCCGGCAGAGTGATGCCGAAGTCCCCGACATGGGGTAATGAAGTGTTCACGAAGCCCCCCGTCTAGCCGAGGTGGCGTGGTATGTCAATACGCCGAGTTGACGATACTGCCCAACCCGGATCATTTTCCTGTGCACAAAAAGTGATGCAAACCGGAGATAATAGTAAAAAAATCGTTGCATAATAAATAATTTATGCAAAGTGAGTAATAAAAGAAATATGGCCTGGCGCCGAAGTCAATGTCGATGCAGGGCGTCGGCGTGATGCGGTAAAGGCGTGGCAAATCCTGAATTCACAGGTCGGTCCGAGTTTCAGATGCGGCATTCACCGAACTATGTACGGAGACTGACCGTACCACCATGCGACCGTCATTAATGCGGCCACCATTTGATAGACCTATGTACATATGATGGACAAGGCAGAGTAATAGTTCCTTGGGAAAAATGAACCCAAACAAGCAAAAAATACTGGGATTAATAGCACCTGGTTTATTTGTTGTAGCAATCTGAAGGAAGGTGATTCCCAAAATTGGGACTCGATCCGCACACCCATTACCTGATGGGCGATAAAACGAAGGCATGGCAATGCTGGCAAAGGTTGGCTCGTCGAGGCAAAGCCCTCGGTCCAGCTAACATGACGGAGCTGGTCGGCTAGTGACGCCGAAGTGTCCGAAGTAGGTTGATGAAGAGATGGTGAAGCCCCCGGTCCAGCCGAGATGTCGAAGCCTCGATGTCAGCCGATGACTCGAAGTAGGTCGGCGTGATGGACACCATCTTGAAGAAGCAATAGTGCGGCCCTGCTAATGCAGGTCGTGACGTGGTCGATGCCGGCTTGATGAAGCGACCGTGTGGCGATGCCGGTATGCCCGCACCGTGTAATCCGTGAGGCGGCGATGTTGGTGATGATTTATCCTTCGCGATACCGGAATCTTGTTCGGCTTTCCGAGATGATGATCCGAAGAAGTTGAACTCGGCTCAACAAAGTGACGACGTGTCTAGCGCAGGTCGGCAGCCGTGGAGAAATATTGCCGGACTGGTTTGACACCAGCATGATGTTGAAGATCATGTTCAAAAGATCTTGAAGTTAGTGGGATGTGTTCGGGAACAAAACACAATACCCCATACAAAACTTCCTTCAAAAGGATGTCCGAAATCCCGTTCATAAAAAAGACGAACTCGGGTCGGATTCATTTTTGCGCAGAAAACAGATCTGAAAAGTGATGCACTAATCGGAAGGTTCCCGAGGTCTGGACAGTCGGATCGAGCTGAAATTTTGAAAGGTGGTAGATATAGGAATTCCACAGCCGAGCAACGATTGGATCTTCCAAAGGACGTCCGAGCTAGAAGCTGGACACCACGCCCTAAACTCATCCAGATTCCCGTCCAGATTTGACAGGGCTCCGATATATCGTGGATTGGCAGAGATTCCTCCATCGGAACTCGACGAAATTTTCTAGGGTTGTTGTAGACTCAATTCCGCACAATTTCACTGAAGAAATCGTTAAAAAGACACTTAAGGAGGCGGTGGCGGCGGACACAAGTTTGCTGTCCATAAAAATAGCACGGTCGCCCGAGGGCAATGTTAACGCTGAGCCCCCGGGCTCCCTGGATGATTCCTCCATGATCTTGATAGAGATCCACTAGTAGAAAAAGGGTCAAACGTGAAGCACATTAGTGCTGGTTTGTATTTGAGCTGGCACTAATGTATACATTAGTGCCGGTTCCAACGGCTAGCCGGGCCGCTTTCATTAGTACCGGTTCATGGCGAACCTTTAGCACCGGTTCGTGCCACGAACCGGTACTAATGAGAGTGGTGGCAGGATGTTGTCAGACTGGGGCCCCTCCAGCCCCTTTAGTACTGGTTCTTCGCATGAACCGGTACTAAAGGTCGTCCTACATAGACCCTTCGTCCACCCGAGCTCGCTTTGTTCTTCCCCTTTCCCCTCTCCTCTCTGTTCTTCCCCTCTTCCTCTCGAGCTCATCACACATTTTGCCCAAAATTTGTCAAGATTTGAAGGCCCCCATCCATTCAAATGATCACAAAGGTTAGCAACTTTGTCCTTTCATCTCTCATTGCTAGATTAGCTCTTGCAATGCTTTATATAGTGATTAATTTGTGAGTTTAGTAATTTGGGAGGAATATATATATATGTGCTAGTATTTGATTTATATGCAATTTGAGGTCAAAAATAACACTTAGTTTGCATATGTAGGTGTGGTTTACTTAGTGCCTTCTAAATCTCCGTCGTAACCACCGTCGATCGCCCGCACCGTCCCGTCGCCGGCACCACCTTGTGGTGAGCCTCTTGTTCATGAAATTTTATATAAAAATTGATGTTTGTGTGATTTGGATATATAGTTACTCGTATAATTATCTTACCCGTACGTTGTTTGTTATACATATAGTGCCATGGTTTTGATATCCGTCCCCGTCGGCCCTCGTCCTTGTTATGATTCGGATGTGGTATATATATTCTCTTTTAAAACTAGTTGCATTTCGTGTTTATGACAAATTATGCCCATCAAGTTGACATAGAAATTTTTTCTAGGAGGTATGTGAACCGGAAATTCCAACCGACCCTATTGTCGAGAGGTTAAATTTAGTTGAAAGAGAAAACGAGTACTTGAAAGAAAAATTGAAAAGAATTGAGGGGGAGAAGATGGAATTGGAGTTGCATGTTGCCGATGTCGTCGATGATCACAAGATCAAGATGGAGAAAATGCGCTTGAAGATTAGAAAGATTAGAAAATATGCCATCGATAGTGAGGCTTGGTATCATTATGCTGTTGGATCCATTGTTACCTTAGTTGCGATCTTGATCGCATTTGTTGTTGCATTTAAATGCTTTAGCTAGAGAGTTATTTGTTTGTTGCATTTAAGTGTTGTATGAACTTTATGTATGAACTTGTATTAATTTGGTCTATTCGGTGTTGTGTAATGAAGATGAGCCGGCAATGGATGTACGATGACCGATGCTCTCCCCAGTTCGTTGAGGGCGTGCATACTTTTCTGCTTGCGGCTGAGGCAAACAAGCGGGCGGATGGTTTTATGCCTTGTCCATGTGCTGGCTGTAAGAATGGTCACAATTACTCTACGTCAAGAACCATTCACGTCCACCTGTTTAAGTCCGGTTTCATGCCCCACTATAATGTTTGGACCAAGCACGGAGAAAGAGGGGTTATGATGGAAGACAATGAAGAAGAAGAGGACGACGACAGCTATCCTGGCCATGGGTTCCCTGAATACGATGATACAACAATGGGGGAAGAAGCTGAGCCGGTAATGCGGGAAGAAGCTGAGCCGGCAATGCGGGAAGAAGCTGAAGAAGAGGCATCAGATGAGCCCGTTGATGATCTAGGTCGGGCCATTGCCGATGCAAAGAGAAACTGCGCAAGTGATTTGGAGAAGAAGAAGTTGCAGCGCATGTTAGAGGATCACAAAAAATTGTTGTACCCGAATTGCGTAGGTGACAAGAAAAAGCTGGGCACCACACTGGAATTGCTGCAATGGAAGGCAGAGAATGGTGTATCTGACAAGGGATTTGGAAAGTTGCTGGTAATGATAAAGGATATGCTTCCAAAGGACAACGAATTGCCCGAGAGTACGTACGAAGCAAAGAAGGCTGTCTGCCCTCTAGGGTTAGAGGTGCAGAAGATACATGCATGCCCTAATGATTGCATCCTCTACCGCGGTGAGTACGAGGATTTGAACGCTTGCCCGGTATGTGGTGCATTGCGCTATAAGATCAGCCGCGATGACCCTGGTGATGTCGAGGGCGAGCGCCCCAGGAAGAAGATTCCTGCCAAGGTGATGTGGTATGCTCCTATAATACCACGGTTGAAACGTTTGTTCCAAAACAAAGAGCATGCCAAGGCGATGCGATGGCACAGAGAAGACCGTAAGAAAGACGGAAAGTTGAGAGTACCCGCTGACGGGTCGCAGTGGAGAAAAATCGAAAGAAAGTACGGGAAGGAGTTTGCAGATGACGCAAGGAGCGTATGGTTTGGTCTAAGCGCAGATGGCATTAATCCTTTTGGGGAGCAGAGCAGCAACCATAGCACCTGGCCTGTGACTCTATGTTTGTATAACCTTCCTCCTTGGTTGTGCATGAAGCGGAAGTTCATTATGATGCCAGTGCTCATCCAAGGCCCTAAGCAACCCGGCAACGACATTGATGTGTACCTAAGGCCATTAGTTGAAGAACTCTTACAACTGTGGAATGGAACAGGTGTACGTGCGTGGGATGAGCACATGGGGGAAGAATTTGACCTAAAGGCGTTGCTGTTCGTGACCATCAATGATTGGCCTGCTCTCAGTAACCTTTCAGGACAGACAAACAAGGGATACCGCGCATGCACGCACTGTTTGGACGATACCGACAGTATATATTTGGCTAATTGTAAGAAGAATGTGTACCTGGGACATCGTCGATTTCTTCCGAGCAGGCATCCCGTAAGAAAGAAAGGCAAGCATTTCAAAGGTGAGGCGGATCACCGGACGAAGCCTCGCCACCGTACTGGTGCTGATGTACATGATATGGTCAAGGATTTGAAGGTGGTCTTTGGAAAGGGTCCTGGTGGACAACCTGTTCCGAATGACGCTGACGGACGCGCACCCATGTGGAAGAAGAAATCTATATTTTGGGACCTGCCCTATTGGAAAGACCTAGAGGTCCGCTCCGCAATCGACGTGATGCACGTGACGAAGAATCTTTGTGTGACCCTGCTTGGCTTCTTGGGCGTGTATGGGAAGACAAAAGATACACCTGAGGCACGGGAGGACCAGCAACGTATGCACGGAAAAGACGGCATACATCAGGGTCATGCAAGCTACGCTCTTACCAAAGAAGAGAAGGAAATCTTCTTTGAATGCCTGCTCAGTATTAAGGTACCGTCTGGCTTCTCGTCGAATATAAAGGGAATAATAAACATGGCAGAGAAAAAGTTCCAGAACCTAAAGTCTCATGACTGCCACGTGATTATGACGCAACTGCTTCCGGTTGCATTGAGGGGGCTTCTACCGGAAAACGTTCGATTAGCCATTGTGAAGCTATGTGCATTTCTCAATGCAATCTCTCAGAAGGTAATCGATCCAGAAATCATACCAAGGTTAGAGAATGATTTGGTGCAATGTCTTGTCAGTTTCGAGTTGGTGTTCCCACCATCCTTCTTCAACATCATGACGCACGTCCTAGTTCACCTATGCGAAGAGATTAACGTTTTGGGTCCTGTATTTCTACACAATATGTTCCCCTTTGAGAGGTTCATGGGAGTCTTAAAGAAATATGTTCATAACCGTGCTAGGCCAGAAGGAAGCATCTCCAAGGGCCGTCAAAATGAGGAGGTCATTGAGTTTTGTATTGACTTTATTCCTGACCTTAAGCCGATTGGTGTTCCTGAATCGCGGCATAAGGGCAGACTGGATGGAAAAGGCACGCTAGGAGGGGAACAAATAATATGTATGGACGGACATTCTCTCACTGAAGCACACTACACAGTTCTACAGAATTCCGCCTTGGTGGCTCCGTATATGGATGAACACAAGAATTTGCTACGCTCCAAACACCCGGAGCGGTCTGATGACTGGATTACACGTGAACAAACCAGGAGTTTCGCCAGCTGGTTGCAGACACGTACCATGCATGACACCTCTATTGAAGATGACCTGTACTTGCTGTCCCAGTTACCATCTTCGAATATAATGACTTTCAAAGGGTACGAGATAAATGGTAATACATTTTACACGATCGCCCAAGATAAGAAGAGCACCAACCAAAACAGTGGTGTCCGCTTTGATGCAGAAACCAAGACGGGAAAGGAAACATATTATGGTTATATACAGGACATATGGGAACTTGACTATCGACGTGGTTTGAAGGTCCCTTTGTTTCGGTGCAAATGGGTCAATATGACACGAGGCGGGGTAACGGAAGACCCGCAGTACGGAATGACAACAGTGGATCTCAACAATCTTGCGTATGCAGACGAACCATTCGTCCTAGCCAATGATGTGGCACAGGTTTTCTATGTGAAGGACATGTCTACCAAGCCAAGAAAAAGAAAAGATAAGGAAGCGAATGCATCGTACGATGAGCCAAAGCGGCACATAGTTCTTTCTGGGAAGAGAAACATCGTGGGAGTGGATGACAAGACAGACAAGTCAGAAGATTATGAAAAGTTTGATGAAATTGCTCCATTCACAGTGAATATTGACCCGAGCATCCCGTTAAATGATGAAGATTTTCCATGGTTACGGCGCAAAGGGACACACGCGAAGAAAAAGTTTCACACCCAAAGATCTGGGATGTGATCGGCTTCACTATCATCACTTTCTTCTGTGTTTCACACCCAGAAGGGAATCTCTGTAATAGTTAGGGTAGTTAATTATGTGTTTTGGCATTTGAAACGCGAAGAAATTTTATGTGCAAACAAATTCTTTCATGCCTTTACTGATTTTTAAAGTTAAGTTATTCACAAACTAGTGATTCAAACTAATTTCAAATAATTCAAAATTTAAACTATTCAAATTTGAAAAGTACGGGCACTAACAGAAAGTTTGTAATTTTTTGTACCTAAAGCAAAAATATTCACAAAGAAACTCTAAATACACAAAAAACAACTCAAAAATAAATAAAGCAAAAAAATAAAAAAAGCCCGCCTACTAGGCCAGAGCGGCCTGCATACGACTAGAAACCCAACCTGTTGTTGGGCCAGGATGCAGGCCCGCAAAGGCCCAGTAGGCCAACAGGGAAGCACAGAACATGTAGGCCCAGTAGGCCTGCTTTGGAGAGGAGCTCGAGAGAGCTATCGCACGGGGGTTTATAAACCAGTGCGGTCACCCCTCGGCTAGCGAGGTGGGACTAAACTTGCGCACCGCACCTGCGCCAGCGCACCCCCTTTAGTACCGGTTCGTGGCACCAACCGGTACGAAAGGGGGGCCTTTAGTACCGGTTGGAGCCACCAACCGGTACTAAAGGGGGTGCGGTTCCCGCCGCTTGGCCTAGCCCAAACAGGCCTTTACTACCGGTTGGTGGCTCCAACCGGTACTAAAGGTGCCTTCTATATATACAACACTTACGAAAATCTCATTCTCCCTCTGTTTCTTCCTCTGTTTCCCCATTGAAGCACCGCCCACGCGCCCTGATCGATCAACACCGTCGCCGTCGCCGCCCCCGTCCCCGTCGCCGCCCCCGTCCCCGTCGCCGCCCTCGTCTCCGTCGCCGTCCCGGGCCCGTCCCCGTCGCGCCGTCCCCGCGTCGCCGCCCCCACGTCACGCCCCGGCCCGTCGCCGCCCCGGCCCGTCGCCTCGCCGTCGCCGTCGCCCCGCTGTGAGCTCTCCCCCTCTAACCCCTCTCCCTCGCCCCCGGCGGCCACCATGGGCGCCGCCCCTCCCCGAGCCCATACACACACACACAAGCATGATGAACACACACACACACACATGTACATATGTATGGATTAATGCATGTATATATTAGTATATACGTATTTTGTATGTTTAATTAGTTTAAATTTTGTAGATTATTATTTTTTCACTAGTATATATGTATGAATGCATGTTAGATGGATATAATTAGTGTTTAATTAATATGGAAATTTTTTATATAATGTTGTTTTTCAGTTTTTAATGGATGTATAAAAGTTGTGTTTTCTGTTTTTAGTGTTAGATGCTTAATTAGTATGAAATAGCATATAGAATTTTGACATATGCAATGATAGCATAATTAGTGTTATATAGAAATGTTAGAAATTTTAGTTATCAAAATCCAATCATTAAAAAATGTTACTTTTTGCGGGCATATAGCTAGTATTTGTTCTCGACGATGCCCGGCCCGCATCCTCGCCGTTGACCCATCCGCGACGACGTCCGACTGACCCATGTCCGGGACTGGGCTCCGCCGGGCTGGCACTGGGAGGTGCTGCCTGGAGGGGCGCGCCGCTTGATGAGGAACCCGGCCCCGGGTCCCGTCGTCGACCCTGATCTCGTTTGGCGGCGTTCGCGTGGGCCAGTTTCGGTGCAGAGGGAGCCAGCCCTACCGGAGGTGGTACGTCGCCGTGTCAGGGAGGAGGACGAGCACGTCCATCGCTACATGGTTGCGTTAGAGGGCGGCAGGTTCTCCAATACCTGGCAGTTTCTTCAGGGATCTCACTTCGGCTATGATCCTGTGAGGGTTCCTTCTCTTTGGGTGTCCACCGCCCGCGCCGCAGGAACCGCGAGTGTCCTAGATTCTTCTGTAGTATTCGATCTTTAATTAGCTACCTAGCTAGTGATGTACTATTCAATATTATATATTATTTGAGACGATGTATTCGAGATTATATCTATTATTCGAGACGATGTATTTGAGATTATATCTATAATTTGAGACGATGTATTCGAGATTATATCTATTATTCGAGACGATGTAATTTGAATACTAAATTGTTTTATATTTCTTTTGGCATAGTTAAATAAAAGCTATGGCAGACAATACCGACAGAGAGGGAGAATAGACCATGTTTGATATCATACGCGGGCCAAGAAGATTATGACGGCTTCGAACTTCTAAACAACACTGGAGAGGGTGATATGATATTCGATCGCGACGACCGAATGGATGAAGTCGTGAACTACGATTATGACAATGACGAAGAACATGTTGATCCTGAAACAACAAAGACCGGCGAGGTATATATATTTATATAAGCAGGCATCTGGTGATCATCACATGTTTTAAATGAGTTGAAGATATATTAACGAATCGATCTTTCTTCTTTCAGCCATCCAGATCGAGCAAATCTTCAGGCAACGGGACGAAACGAGGCCCGAACAAAAAGTTGAAGGAGGGCGTAAAGTATAATATCGAGGCAATCAGACCTAATGGCGAACCATTAGCGCCTTAGAAGATTGCGGACAAGTTCGTTCATCAGTGCGGAGTTCTTGTGAAGGACCAACTCCCGATCTCCCTTCAAGAATGGAGAGAGCCAGCAAAGCCACGTCCAGATCTTACTTTTGTCGACGACAGACAAAAAAGTCTGCTTTGGGATACTCTCATGGAACATTTCACCCTACCAGATCATTTCACAGAAGCAGATGTGCAGAAAGTCAAGGACGCTGCTCTTAGGAAGATGGCGGTTGCATTCAAGAACCACAAGAATCGTGAATGGGACAAGTACGTCAAGGGAGGAAGGAAGACTCCAGTATTTGAGGGAACACTAGAGAATCAAAGTGCTCATTGGGATGATTTCGTGAAATTCAAGGATTCAGAATTAGCTAAGGAACGGTCGAGAATAAACAAGAAGAATACCGAAAAAAGGATAAGTTCCATAAGCTGGGGCCAGGTGGCTACGCGGTGGAATGCCTAAGTGGGATAAGTCTAAGAAAGAGATGGAGGATGCAGGTGTCACTCCGGTTACTAAGAGCTGGCCCCCCAGGTGCAGGACTTGGTTCTATGCGCATGGGGGGGAGTTGGACCCGAAGACAGGCAAAGTTTCGACGAAGGCATGTCTAAACGGAGCCGACGATAATATACTTGTTGCAATAGAAGAGGCTCGAATGGGGGTGTTCCAGCCCAACAGAGAGAACGATGAGCTTACGCCTGCCCTGGGAAATCCTGAACACCCAGGAAGAACACGAGGCAAGGGCGCTATTCCGTGGTATGAGGGGTTTTTGGACTGGAACACCGACTACAGAACCCGTGCGAGAAGGAAGATTGCGGAGGAGAAGCAGAGGAAGATGGAGGAGGACAAGAGGAAGCTGGACTATGAACGCCTTCAAGGCCTAAAATCAGCGCACGCGGACTTGGTAGTCAAATTCCAGCGGCAGCAGGAGCAGATCGACTCACTTAGCCAACAAAGGGGGTCTCAGCAGCTGCAGCAGCTAGCGGATGATCCAGCATTGGATACCACCGCCCCATCCATGCAGAGAAGCAGCGTGGGTTCCGCCCCATTTGACACAATGCTGGATAGATACCCCGTGGATGACATCGCGGAGAACACTAACTGCGAGCTACACTACAAAATTAAGAACATATCCTTGAAGGTGGCGGACGGCGTTGCTTATACAAATTCCCCTGATGCAACCTTCCATTGCAACCCGATTCCAGCAGGCTATGCTCGTGTCGTGGTTGATGAGGTGGTGGACCAATATTCGGGGCTAGAGCTTGACATTCCTGGAGGTGACGAGGAGCACACACTCGGAGATGCCAAACATCATATAATCCTATGGAGAAAGGATTGCATCATCTTTCGAAGGCCACCGACACCGCATCACCCGACTCCTCGTCGAAGTCCGCCACCGAGTCAGCAGACTCCCACTCCTCCAAGTCCACCAACGCGTGAGGCCACTCCTCCTCCAAGTCCGGCAAAGTGTCAGGCCACTCCTCCTCCAAGTCCGACATAGCGTCAGACGTCCACTCCTCCTCCAAGTCCGGCACAACCTCAGGCCACTCCTGTCACACCCTAGCTAGTCATGCATTAGAGTGTTGCATCATGTTTACTCTTTCATCAGAAACTTGAAATGGGGATGACAGAACCCCCAGTCCCCTCTGAAACCAACTAGGGTTACTAAAATAATTTTTCAATGAACCTGAAATGCCCTTCTAAAATGCCCATCATTTTTGCCTTGGTTCAGAACCTCTGCCAAAAGTGGTGCACATTTTCCTAGGCCATCCTAAGGTTTTTGATTTAAATCATAAATATTTGAATTTGGGCATTTAAAATAATATAAAATATTTAAATGCTCAAATATCTCCAAACTAAAATGTTTCATGTTGGAAATAATCCAACTATGGACCAGGAGTAGTTTGGTGATTTTTGGAGTTGCCTAGGTATTTTATTTAATTCAACAAAGTTGCAGATATATTAAATAAAAACAGAAATAGAAAAAAAGGGGGAAAACTTACCTGTGCGGCCCAGCCAGCTGGCCGGCCCAGCTAGCCAGCCCAGCCCACCACCGCCGTCGTCCTCCTGGCGCCAGTCGGCCAGGCGTGTGGCCGGCGCGCGCGCACGGCCACCGCGCCACGCCACCTCTCTCCCTGCCTGCCTGCCCTCCCCTCCTCGCCTCGGTGTCCCTGGACGACGCCACGCCTCCTCCCTGCTCTCTCTCACTCTCCCCCGGCTCTCCCTCGCTCTCTCTCTCGCCCGGCCGAACACCACCCTCGCCGCCGTTCGCCTTAGCCACCGACTCCGACCACCCCTCGCTCCCCCGACTAGCTCAGGAGCTCCGCCTCGACTCCCTCTTCCTCCCCACCGCTCTACAGCTCCCCGGAAGCCCTGCATCGCCGCCACGTCGCCGTTCCCCTCTTCGGGCTCCGACCACCGTCGCCGTCGAATTCGCCGACTCCAGCGCGTCCCCGAGCCCGCTTCGACGCCCACTGCAACCGCGGTGAGCTACGCCACCGTTTCCCCCTCTTCTCCCCCTCGTTCCCTCACCGTAGCCTCCTCCCCACCACGGCCGAACCTCCGCCGTCGCCGAGCTCGCCGTCGACGCAGCTCCGGTGACCATTTGGTCACCCCGGCGAGTCCAACGAGTTCACAGAACCCCGTAGAGCATCCCTAGCGCCTCGCTTTGCTCGACTTCAAGCTCCAGCACCGTTCCCATGCACGACCGAACCCCGGCGGCCGCAGCCAAGCTCGCCGCCGTCGACTCTGGCCACCCCGACCCCAACGGGCTCCGCCAAGAGCTGCGGGTTGCCCTCAGCTCCACTCTGGTGGCCTCCGCGGTCCATTTGGTGGCCGAAACGACCAAAATCACTTCCGCCGCCGCGTCGGGCTCGCCGGCGACTAAACGCCGGCAGCCGACACTGACTTTGACCACGGGTGGGCCCTGGTTGACTCCCCTGAGTCAATGACAAGTGGGGCCCAGCCCTGTTAATTAAACAGGATTAGTTTTAATTAAGTTTTAATTAAAATAATCACCCTGACATGCGGGACCCACTGTCAGGTTTGACCCAGACCTGTTCCGTTGACCTGCTGACGTCACACTGACGTCAGGCTGACGCAGTAATTGAATTTCTGGATTTAAATTAAATCAGGAAATTCCAGAATATTAATTAAACTTCAAAAATTCATAACTTTTATTCTGTAACTCCAAATTGGACAAATTATATATGAAAAATGATCAGAAAAATCCAATCTACCCATCTGTACTATTTTCATGCATGATCAAACAAGTTAAATTGATGTTTTAAGCAGAACAAGAAAAGGCACTTTAAAAGGCCATATTTGAATTTGGAATTTGAATCTTTGATTCAAATTTGTTCAAACTCCTCTGGCTTTAGCTGCATTAGCCCAACACACTCATATTGCCATGTTTCATGCATGCATCATATTGTTGCACATTGTTTGGTGATGCTTGTGTATCGATGTCCTTTGCGACAGGATCTGTTCCCGAGGAGTACCATGATTACCCTAACGAAGAACCGTACCCGTGCATCGAACCATCAGGCAAGCAACCAACCATTTGATCATATCAATACAATCCCATGTTCTCGCTCCTGCTCTCTTTTACTGCATTAAGACAACGCGATTCAAATTGCTGTGTGCTACGGTAGTTGAACCCATTTCCTCTGCATGACCTGTCATTGCCACTGTAACTAGATGAAACCCACTAGCATGTGTAGGAGTTGATTGAGCCATATGTATGTGTTGTTCCTACCTTGCTATGCCTGCTATGGTTAGAGTCGTGTCAGGTCTGGTTCATCTGGGTGATGGGCTAGAGTGAAATGATTATGTCGGTAATGAGAGTGGTGTGGTGAACACGATTTGGTAAAGGTATCGATGAGAGGCCATGTAGGAGTACATGGTGGGTTGTTTCATTGAAGCCGACCTTAAGCACTGAGATCTGTATGTGTGATTTAAGAACCAGCTACTACCATGCATTGGGCCCGAAACCAATGGACCCTCTCGGCTTCTTATTCACCCTAGTTCTCCGTCCAGGAGTTGCAAGTAGTTTCTGGTGTTTGTAGCCTACTGGAGGCCGTGGACAGCGCTGACCGTAGGGGTGGGCTGTGATGCGGTAGGTACGTGGCACGGTGTACCGAATACCCGTTAGGTATCTCGGGAACCCTGTTCACATCGTTCGGGGCCGTATGGGAAACCTCGGCCGGACTCCCTGCGGATGGAACCTGAATAGGCGATAAACCTGGACTGGAGGCTTAGGTGATTAGGTAGGTCGTGGCCGACACCCACGTTGGGCTTCCGCTTGAAGGTTGCCGAGTACATGTCGTGTAAGCAACGATAAGTGGTGAGAGCGTGTATGAAGAAGTACACCCCTGCAGGGTTAACATGATCTATTCGAATAGCCGCGTCCGCGGTAAAGGACTACTTGGTTGCCTATACAGTTCATAGACAAGTAAATGGAAACTACTAAAAGCCTCAAGATAAGTGTGAGTGCCGAGGATGGCTCTTCCGTAGGAAGACGGAGGTGGATCCTCGGTAGCGTATCGAAGTGGTGAATAGTGGACTCGTGTGCGCAAAACTATTTCAAGTTGGAGTATCGTAGGATAGTCTAGCCAAGAGTCAAAGCTGGCTTGCTGCAATAACTCCACCAACCCTTCTTGATACTATGCATGTATGTAGGATCTGATGTAAGTCTTGCTGAGTACCTTTGTACTCATGTTGCTATAATCTACATTTTTACAGAAGACGCTGCAACCCCTTCTGATGGGTTCTATGTAGACGTTGACATCAACGAGTAGGCTAAAGACCCAGGTGGTGACCCTGAACTTGTGGAGGACCACGTAGTATAGCTAGGCTTTCCAAGCCTCTTTTATTTTACTAGTTGTCTGTACTCAGACAAGTTACTTCCGCTGTTGGCTTGTATGACTGTATGACTTGTATGTTGGGTCGCGAGACCCGTACCTTTGTGTATGGTATGTATGGCTCCCTGAGCCTTAAATAAAGTACTTGTGTCATAGAGTCATGTTGTGATGCTTCGTTGTATTTGCACATATCGAGCATATTGTGTGTATGATTGAAATGCTTGGTATGTGTGGGATCTGACTATCTAGTTGTTTATCTTTAGTAGCCTCTCTTACCGGGAAATGTCTCCTAGTGTTACCGCTGAGCCATGGTAGCTTGCTACTGCTCTGGAACACTTAGGCTGGCCGGCATGTGTCCTTCTTCGTTCATGTGTCTGTCCCTTCGGGGAAATGTCACGCTTTGAGTACCGGAGTCCTGTTAGCCCGCTACAGCCCGGTTTACCGGAGTCCTGCTAGCCCAGTGCTACAGCCCGGACCCACTTGCTGATGACCGACACGTTCGAAGCTGGGTCATGAATGCCTGTCCCTGTAAGTCTGTGCCACTTTGGGTTTACGACTAGTCATGTCAGCCCGGGCTCTTTATCATATGGATGCTAGCGACACTATCATATACGTGAGCCAAAAGGCGCAAACGGTCCCGAGAAAAGGTAAGACGAGACCCGTGGGGATACCGTGCGTGAGGCCGCAAAGTGATATGAGGTGTTACCAGCTAGATCGATGTGACATCGAGTCGGGGTCCTGACAACTCCTCCTCCAAGTCCGGCACAGCTTCAGGCCACTCCTCCTCGTCCAACTCAGCCCCGTCAGTTGTTTCTGCCGCCTCAGCAATCGCAGAAGAGACACCCCGTAGCTATGGTGCGTAGCGGTACGAGTCGAGGTCATAGTACAGGAAGTACAGGCGGAGGCAAGCGATATAAATATGATCCAAACCTCACTACTCCTCTTCCTGAGAGGGCTTACGACAGGACCGAGGAGCAAACCAATGCCATAGTGCGGGCAGAAGTCGACGCCCATTTTGGACCGAAACCGCCACCGCCGCCAAGGGAGAAAGTGCCTGTGGAAGTAGTTGACCACTTCATTCGTATTGCCCAACCACCAGCTCCTAAGCCTGTCGACACACACTATGAGCGCCACATCAGGAAGTTACATCGACAACGTCTACAGAAGGAGGCGAGCTCGAGCTCGAGCAAACAATAAGCAGCTGTCAAAAATGCGGGAAAACCGTTGCCCAGCTGGAAAAACAGGCGGCGCAATCGATCCCCCCGCTTGTTGTGCCGCCAACAACACGTGAAAGTACGCGCACCAAATATTATTGTGGGCAAACAGTTTACGTTCCCGAGGTGGGCGGTGTGGTAATAACCCAGGAGTATATAATGCAAGCTGAAACTCTCAACATCACTGTTGGACAACTCCTCGAGATCGAGGACATGCCTGTGCTTACAGAGGAGGAAATAAAATGGAAATATGCCCGGGGCCAACCTTTGGTCAAGCCAGAAGAGGTCAAGAAGCTCCCAACGAGAATGTATGAATTGCATCAATGGTACATGGACATTACCAAGAGATCCGATCGAGAGTCCCTCATGGTGCAAGTCAAGAAGGATCATTACTACCATCAGAAACCTGTGACCGTTGAGTATTCTGAACTGTTTCAGTTATACAATCAAGACGCACTCGACAAATCTATCGTCAGTTGCTATTGTCTATAAGTGATTTCTTTCTGTAATTTAAGTCTTAAGCTAGCTGTAGTGATTCTTTTGATCAATCATTACCTGTAATTATCCTCAGTATATTCTTTTCTGTGGTATTATGCAGGATGAAGATGTATGAAATGAGAAAAGGTGGACGCTATGGCATTGGGTTCATTGACCCAAACACCATTAATGAATACACATGGAAAATAAACAAGCATCATGAAAAGCAGGTAGGGGATAGCATGCTAGAGTTCTTGAAGCGCCTCAAATACAATGAAGATATACTACTTCCTTACAACTTCCAGTGAGTCACACTTTCTTGTACTACAAATTCTCTGTTTTTGCCTACTAGCTAGCTACATGTTTTTGCTTACATATGCCGCTTAATTAAGACATGCAAACGTGTGCATGCAGATTTCACTGGATCTTGTGTATCATTAAAGTTGACACTGGAGCAGTTGAAATACTGGACTCACTACTCAAAGCAAATAGTAACTATAACATCTTGTTTGAGATAGTCAACAGGTAATTTCAATCATTATTAACTATATATCTCGGCCTTTTTAGTTCGTCATTTCATGATATGAACTATTTAATAACCCCTTTATTCATTTTCTTTGTCAGCGGGCAGGGCTTGGGCAAGGCTCATCAGCGTCACAGAAGGCGAATGGAAACGACAGCTAAAATGGTTTCGACCCAAGGTAAGTAATTAAGTAGTACTAGCTAGCTAGCTAGCTGCCATCTCTTTAATTATCATGCTTGATTAATTATTATCTGATCAAATTAAATTCCATTCTCGTAATAAAGGCCCTGAAGCAGGCGCAGGGGACTAATCTGTGTGCATTCTGCATTTGCGAGAACATTCGCATCATGGCGTCCGAAAGGAGCAGATCTCAAAGACAGGAATGGGTACGCTTGTCAGAACACTATTCACAATTTTTACACCATTATCGATATCTAGTCACACAACTAATACACATGCATATTGATCTCCTTCTTAACAGTTCACAGATGTGCGGGACAAGCTCCTAAAAACGGAGCATGTAGAAGCACTTCAAGAGGAAATAGCAGGATTTTTGCTCGACCAGGTCATAAATCCGAAGGGAGAATACTATTACCCGCTATCGCCCCCATTGACCAGGTCATGAACCACTTCCAATTGTCATCGTGCTCCAAAGGCACCAATTAGGCTAATGCCACTGGCTCTGAAGGCAACATGCATATGTAGGAGAAATTGTATATAGCTATACATGTGTGTATGTGTGAATTAATATGGTGGTTTGTGAGACATTGATGATATATATATATATATATGATTGGTTCTACTAGAAATTCTATTTATATATATATATGCATAACGTGTACAATGTGTAGTATCGTAAAATACCAGCAAACGAAAAAGAATTAAAATGGAAAACACAAAATTAAATGAAAAAGAAATCATAAAACCAAAAACCCGCCAAATATTTTAGTACCGGTTGGTGTTACCAACCGGTACTAAAGGGCTCCCGGCCCCCGGAGCTGGCTCGTGCCACGTGGTTGCCATTTAGCACCGGTTCGTGCTGAACTGGTACTAAAGGGGGGGCATTTAGTGCCCACACTTTAGTGCCGGTTATGGAACCGACACTAAAGGGCCTTACGAACCGGTGCTATTGCCCAGTTCTGCACTAGTGATCGGAGTTGATGTTTATAAAAGCCCTCATCCGAACATGACGATTAGAGGTAGGGCGCAGTCCTTGGTCGAACCAAGGTGACCAGTCGAGCTGGTGACGAAGATGCCGAAGTCGCAGTTGATCTTCAGGCGAGTCATCAACCTTTTGCCAAACACACATCGGAACTCTCAATGAAAGCACCAATGTTGGTGTCAAAACCGGCGGATCTCGGGTAGGGGGTCCCGAACTGTGTGTCTAAGGCGGATGGTAACAGGAGGTAGGGGACACGATGTTTTACCTAGGTTCGGGCCCTCTTGATGGAGGTAAAACCCTACGTCCTACTTGATTGTTCTTGATAATATGAGTAGTACAAGAGTTGATCTACCACGAGATCGGAGAGGCTAAACCCTAGAAGCTAGCCTATGGTATGATTGTCTATTCTATCGACTAGCCTGGCCTCGGTTTATATAATGCACCAGAGGCCTAGGATAACAAGAGTCCTAGCTGAATACGCCGGTGGGGAGGAGTCCTTGTCTTGATCACCAAGTCTTGTGGAATCTTCCATGTATGCGGCAACTGTTCGAACTGGCCCATGAGTATACGGCCATGGGGGTCCTCAGCCCAATCTAACAGATCGGGAGATGACGTGGTGAGTACCCCCTAGTCTAGGACACCGTCACCCATATTGCCTTGTCTTCTCCTGTTTATTGAATTCTCGCAGATTCTAGCTTAGTCCAATGCACGTACACTCTTATTTTTATTTACACCATTCGGTCGTGCAAGTGAAAGGCAATTATGATGATATATGATGGACTGACTGAGATGAGAAAAGCTGGTATGAACTCGACCTCTTTTGTTTTTGTAAATATGATGAGTCCTGCGTTCTTGATTCAGCTTATTATGAATAAACATGTTTGCAATGACAATTAGAGATAATAGTTGCTTGTGCCATGCTTGATTAGCTATGAGTTATAATGGTTTACCTTGTGTGCCAACATGCTATTGAGATGATTATGATGTGGTATGATGGGGTGGTATCCTCCTTTGATTTATTTAAGTGACTTGACTTGTCACATGTTCACGCATGTAGTTGAAACAAATCAAGATAGCCTTCACGATATTTATGTTCATGGTGGATTATATCCTACTCATGCTTGCATCCAATGTTTATTAATTTTAATGCATGTATATGGCTGTTGTCGCTCTCTAGTTGGTCGCTTCCCAGTCTTTTGCTAGCCCTCACTTGTACTAAGCGGGAATACTGCTTGTGCATCCAATCCCTTAAACCCCAAAGTTATTCCAGATGAGTCCACTATACCTTCCTATATGCGGTATCTACCTGCCGTTTCAAGTAAATTTGTATGTGCCAAACTCTAAACCTTCAAACAAACATTCTATTTTTTATGCTCAAATAGCTCATGTATCAACCAAGGTTGTCCTTATCTTCTGTGTTAGGCAGGCTATTCTCAAGAGGAGTGGACTCCGCTCCTCACTCACGAGAAAATGGCTGGTCACCGGGATGCCCAGTCCCATGCTTTATGCTAACTAAATCAAAATTAATTGCAAACAAAACTCCCCCTGGGACCTGATGTATGTTGGAGGCACTCGTTGTTTCGAGCAAGCCATGGATTGATGTTTGTTGGTGGAGGGGAAGTATAAACTTTACCATTCTGTTTGGGAACCGCCTATAATGTGTTTAGCATGGAAGATATCGCCATCTCTTAGTTGTTACGTTGACAATGAAAGTATACCGCTCAAAATACAATTTATCTCTATTGCAAAGCCGAGCTCTGGCACCTCTACAAATCCATGCTTCCCTCTGCGAAGGGCCTATCCATTTACTTTTATGTTGAGTCATCACCCTCTTATTAAAAAGCACTAGCAGGAGAGCACAGCTGTCATTTGCATTCATCACTATTACTCTATGTTGGGTGTGACTATGATTGGATCTCTTTTACCATGAATTACAATGTCTAGTCAGTACTTCATCTTTAAAGGTGCTCGGCATTTATGTTTTGCGGTCTGAGAAAGGGCTAGTGAGATACCATCTTGTTATATCATATTATGATTGTTTTGAGAAAGTGTTGTCATCCGAGATTTATTATTATGACTTGCTAGTTGATTATGCTATTGATATGAATAATTATGAGACCTGAGAATTATTGCAAATGTGGTTAGTTATGATCCATGCTGAAAACTTGAATGCTGGCTTGACATAGTTACAACAACAAGAGCAAACAGAGTTTGTAAAAGTTTTTCTTTCTTTCTTTCAATTTGTCAACTGAATTGCTTGAGGACAAGCAAGGGTTTAAGCTTGGGGGAGTTGATACGTCTCTGTCGTATCTACTTTTCCGAACACTTTTGCCCTTGTTTTGGACTCTAACTTGTATGATTTGAATGGAACTAACCCGGACTAACGCTGTTTTCAGCAGAATCGCCATGATATTGTTTTATGTGCAGAAAACAAATATTCTCGGAATGACCTGAAACTCCACGAAACGTCTTAGAAAAAACAATAAAAAATCCTCGCCAAAGATGAAGACCAGGGGGCCGACACCCTTCTCACGAGGGTGGGGGCGCCCCCCCCCCCCTAGGGCGCGCCCCTACCTCGTATGTCGTGGTTTTGTCACGGCAGATGTCCTAGAGAAAGGACTTAGTCGTGGAGCCATCGCAACGGGTTAGCTTGAAGGGGTTAAAGCGGACACAGGCATGCAAGAGAGTTTATACTAGTTCGGCCCCTTCGATGAAGGTAAAAGCCTACGTCTAGTTGTGATGGAATTGATGGGGTTTCGATGACTAGGGAGCAAACAAGCTTCGCCTATGTCTCGAGTTGTTGTCTATTGTCCTTGAACCGCCGCTGGGTCGTTCCCTTATATACACGGGTGACACCCGTCGGTTCACAGAGTCCCAACACCGGTCGATATTCGTATCCGGGTTGGTCTCTCCTTATTCCTAACTTACAATACAAGTTTATATACAAATTCCGGTTTACTGCTACAAGCCTTGAACCGGCTACGGGCCTTAGGCCCTCATCTGCCTTCTTGGGCTTTATCACTTCTGGAGCTACTGATGAAGTTGACCCGGCCCAGATAGGCTGGTTTACGCCCAGCAGTAATATCCCCAACATTAGGCCCCAGATTGATTTGAACGGGTTCATGTCAATCCTTTAACAAAAACTTCATCTTCAACGTCTTCTCATAAATTGGTCAACCGCCATGATGCCATCTTCTCTGATTATTGTAAACCGGAGTGATGTCACCGGTCATAACGAAGATATCCATTATGCTTCTTTGTTTAATATATCTGCGGAAATCGAGGCGACAACTCCGTTTCGCGGCCCCTTGATTGTCGCGCCTGACACATGTCTTTTTGCCTTATAAATAGGACCGAAGGGTCATTTCCTTTCTCTTTCCCTTCTTCCCCTTCTGCTTCGTCTTCCTCGCATCGCCCGGCTTCAGAGCTCCGCCGCCACCGTCGACCTCTGCCTCAACCTTGGCCGCTGCATCAACCTGGGCGCACAAGAGCATCGCGGCAACCTTCCGCGTCTTCCTCAGCTCCGGTAAACCTTCTATCCTTTCCCCCGCAGATCTGTTTTAGGGTTTCACAGTTCTTCAGTATTCATCGTCTGCCTCTTGCTCATATGATAGATCTTTAGATGAATCCGCAAATCTTTATTCTGTGCAATGATAGTTGTTTGACCTTCGCCTTCACTTATGCATCTCAAAACCATAGATCTATATGAACGTTTTTCTCATTGGTTCGGTACCGTTCCTTTTGAACCTCTAAGTATTTATCTCTTTTCTGAACTTGCTTCAGATCCAATGCTGTAAAGAAATCTTGTGAAACCTGTTTCTGCGTACTCGTCCATCCGCAATCTCAGCTGTTTCAATGCTTAGATCAGGAGGTTTAACTTTATAGAAAAATTTTCCAAACCGGTCTATGCCATTAGTCCCCTTGTTAAACCGCCAGATGTTTGTTGCTTCATAAAACTCCGGTTGAGATAGTTCTGTCTCCGGTTTAACAGTGCACATACCAATGTACCTTGATCAAATGCATTTTTGAACCGGGATCTTCTACCTTGTAGATTCCATCATGGCCAAGCAAGTATATGAGTGCAATTGGGTTCCTTCTCGCGTCACAGAGGCTCAACTAGACGATTTAGTCCTGATTGGCGCTTTAAGCAGCAAAGATACCATCCATTGGAGGGCTCCTGGCAAAGAATGCCCTCCCACACCTCGAGAAGGAGAGGTTATTGTTTTCGTAGATCACTTAGCCCGAGGCTTTAAGCCGCCCGGTTCTAAATTTTACCGAGATGTTTTAGCTGATTTCCAGCTCCATCCACAAGATACTGGCCCCAACTCTGTTACAAATATGTGTCACTTCCAAGTTCTCTGTGAGGCATTCTTTCAAGAGGAGCCCACAGTGGAATTGTTCAGAGACCTTTTCCATCTAAACCGCCGTACTGAGTTTACTGATGGTTCCAATACGGAGTTGGGTGGCATGGCAATTCAAAAAAGGAAAGAGGTCACATACCCTCACGCCAAACTGCACAGCCACCCCAAAGAGTGGAATCAGACATGGTTCTA
Organism: Triticum aestivum; assembly: GCF_018294505.1. Taxonomy (NCBI): domain Eukaryota; kingdom Viridiplantae; phylum Streptophyta; class Magnoliopsida; order Poales; family Poaceae; genus Triticum; species Triticum aestivum. Next base: position 55,988,501 of record NC_057797.1, on the reverse strand, counting down.
CTGCAAAGACACCTCTCCTGCTGGTGAGAATCCCTTGCCTAGTTTTCGTCCGGAGCGGCTCAGCAATACACACCCTTTTCCGCGAAGATTGACTGCCTAGGAGAGAAGCAAATATGCTCCTCAACTATCAAAGCTCAGAGCCTTTATGGCCAACGGTTTAACAGGGGTTGATCTCGCTCGCTGTTGGATATCATGGAGCATTCTGCCCCTTAGTCAGCGCTCCGGTTTGATGTGCGAGTATACTGGTAGTGTTGATGACCCACTGCGACATTCCAAAATCCAGCTCACCGATGAAGAAATCACAGAGGCTGTGAATAAGATGCTGAATGAACCGGAACACGTCTGTGCTAGAAATGGCCTGCTTCCCTTCTGTGCCACCAACAAACCGCCAGCTGTAAGACTTTGATTTTTCTTTTTGCTGAATCTGTTATTGATATATTTGGTCTTTGTTTAATATCAGTGTCTGTGTAATCAGGGTAATGATCCGTTTTGGAGCAAGAAACTGCCGCAGGAGACACCAGAAAAACCAGACAAACCGGAAAGAGCAACTCGACAAAAGACTAAAGATGTGAAGAAGACTGCCCACAGGAAAAGAACCACTGCATCTTCTAATCCGGCCCCTGATGATGATGTGGATAATCCGGACCTTGAGGTAGAGCTTGACTCACTTGGTTTATTTTTCATGCGTCTTATTGATGATGATATTTGTCAGGATGATGCCGAAGCCAGCCACGCGGATGCTGCAGAGGTAATTATTCTCTCTTCTGATTCAGAACCTTTACCTTCACAAAAAATCCTCAGGCAAACCGGAAAGTTAAATTTTCTCATCCTCTTGCTTATTTGGATCCTAAATATCTTATGAAGACCCAACAACACGAAGCTCGTCGCACAACCCGACACAGCGGCCAGGTAGTTACCTCCACCGGTTTACCGAACAGTCCGGTTCTGAAACGCTGTTCAGAGGTCTCTAATTTGCTTGTCAGTGCTTATCCTAAAGCGGGCTGCTTTCGTCAACCTCTTAATCCGCCTGACTCCGATTACCAGGTTACTTCCCACTCATCTTCTGGCGAGTCATCGGCTACTCAGCTGCCACCGCTCAAAATGGTGCTTGGGTAAGCTATACTTATTGTGATATTTGTAGTACATCGCCTTAGAACATATGTTGTATTTGATTTTGTTATTCTTCTCAGGGCCAAACCTAGGCCAAGCAAGAAGGCCCGCCTGGACAAAGCGGCCGAAGAAGATGTCGTTCTTGAGCCAGGCAAGACACCCGATCTTGAAGCGGCTATTCCTGAGGATGTACCCAACGATCCACCGCAGCAAGACGACGATCTTATTGCTGAAGAGAGACCTACTGATGCCTCAGGTCCTGTCAATCAGCCCACAGGCTCCATCCGGATTGAAAGCTCCACCGGTCCAGCAAAACCTACTGACAAGCCAACAGCCCCAGTGCAAACCGGCGGTACCCAGGATGATGAGGTTGTCATTACTTGCACTGGTTATACTGAGCCAAGCAATCCTGTCGCTTTGTCCAAACATTCTGCCAAGGAAGAATTTGCTACCTTTCGCAAAGGCAAGTGGAACGCTGATCTGACGACTTACGCTGCTCTGAACGCCCAAGATATCCATTCCGGCTACCTGAACCAGTTGTATACCACTCGCGACTATGAAGCCGGTCTGGTTAATATGATGAAAGATAAATATGAGGTAACTTCCATATGTTCCTTCCTGTTTGTACGCTTCAATTCTTGCTGACTCTCCTAGACCCCAAGGGGCGGTTTGTAATCTTCTTTCGAAGCGGGACTTACTAATGTAAATCTTGATGCTTTGAAATTCGCTGATGTAGCCCCCAAGGGGCGGTTCAACTTAGCGTAGTTAAACTGGTACTTTAAGTAATTGAAATTGCCGCATCAGAATATATACGAGCAAATAGCCATTAGCCCCCAAGTGCCAAGTTGAATACTTGTATTGATCTTGGGACTTTGTAAGCAATTGAAAGATGAAGATCGAATATGCATTAGCCCCCAAGTGCCAAGTGCATAACTTGTTATGTGGTTGGTACTTCAATCCTTGTATCGTTTTGTTGAAGCATATAACTGTCTGCATGCAGGCTGAGCTGAAGACGAAAGAAAACCAAATCGCCGACCTCCAAGAAAACCTGAAAACCCAACAAGCTGAAACCTCCAAAGCAAAAGAGGAATTAGCCAGTGCTTTAAACGCCATGGAGCAGCTTAAGGAGAGCTTCAAGAAGAAGCAGGAGGATTGGGCCACTGAAAAGTCCACTTTAATCAAACGAGCAGAGGATGCCGAGGCTGCACTAAAACCGATGGCGGATGAACTGACCAGTATAAAGCGGCACGTGCATACTATGACCACTGCTATCTTTGGTAAGCCAGTTTGACTTTTGAATTGACTCAACCTTCTTACAGAGCTGCCGGTTTAACCCTTATGATATTTCAGGGACACGCACTGGTCACTTGGGGTCAGATGTGCGGAAAAAATTGAAAGCCGTCTATACGTTGGTCGAACAGTTGTACACTGGTGCACAGCGGATCATCTGTACCGCATCTCACAACAAATCGGCGCCCACTTTGATTCAAGATACTCTGATGAAACTGTCGGTGCTTCCCGCCCGGGTTGAAGAGCTGAAGAAATCTGCTGCTCGAACCGGTGCGATCAATTCCTTAATGCGGGCAAAAGCCTGGGTGCCAGATTTTGATCCTATTGAAGCGGCTCAGGGCTATCCCAGCTTGAAAGAAGACGGTTCAGAGTTCAGTGAAGTGGATCAGCGAGCCATAAGCCGGGAGGTGCGTCCGCTAGCTTGTCAATTGGCTAAAGAAGCAGACTTGTCTCGTTATCAAGCCCAATATGACAATCAAAACAAGCGAATAGCTGCCCCAATTCATGAGTCGGAAAATCTTATCCCTCCAATCCGTAAGCACACTTACGCTCCCGATATTGACCCGTCATTGCTGATCCACGATGAAGCTGTTTTTCAAGCATTAATGGGAATTGACTGGACAACTGTTGATTTCCAGCCACTAGGTAGAGAAACGGAGGCTGAAGCGGCGCAGGATGACCCACAACCATCAGGCCAGGCTGGTGACCAAGCTTGAACCGGAAGCCGGTTTTGAAACTGCCTCTCCTTTGCGAAAAACAATGATATTATTATGGGCACCGTGTTGCCTTGTAATAGGCTAGCTGATACTTTTGATGTTGATATGCCTTCGTGCATAATTTGTTCTTCCTGTGGTGATGAACTTTCCAAAGCACTTTCTGCAATAAAAAACTCGTCAAGTGCCACCGCGGTTGTACCGTCCGGCGGAATATGATGTCTGCATATATGAAGTCGAAACATCCAAAAAATTCTTAAGTATATGACCAAATTTTTGCGATACATAATACCTGCCATCGTTGAGCATGAAATTGGCTTGGCCAATCTTGAAGCGGAGTTTTGCAAACCCACACTGTTGGAGGAGATAACAACTCCTGTATATATATGACGCTGGTTTACCATGTAAACCGTGCCGGGTTATAATAAACACCGTGTTACTCCATAAGAGGATGTTAACAACAAGGATCAAACCGGGCAAATAGTCTCCGGATTGATGTGAACTGTGTTCCGTCAATTGATTGGTTAAAAAACTTTGTCGGTCTAAAAAACGCAATAAAAAGCAAAAAAAACCCTTCAAAGAAAAAATGTAAAGCAAATGCAAAGACAAAACCGTTGTAAAAAAGGTTTATTTGAGCTGATCAGATGGTGTTACCATGGTCGAACACGACCAAGCTCCCGTTAGGTGTAACTATGGTTCTAGTCAGCCAGGTCCCCAAATGAATCTGTGGCATTTATGCCGATCAAGTGGCATGGTCATGGTTCGGGTTCGACCAAGCCCCCAAGTGATTCTGTGGCCTTAGGCCGATCAAGAGGCATGACTGATTCAGACATGACCAAGTCCCCAAGTGATCTGGTGGCTCTCGCCTATCAAGAGGTATGGTATTGGTTCGGACACAACCAAACCCCCAAGTGATATAACATGATGCTTTTTAAAAAGCGAACTCAAGGGGTAAACCGGAGGCCGTTGTAGAGTAACTCCGTGTAACCTCACATGATGTAAAAGAATAGATACCCCGCTTTAGCTGAGGTTCCGGTTTATTATATTTAATCATAATATATACATTGTCGTAATATGTACATAAGTATAGCCAATGGCTTAGGTATAGTAAGGCCGAAGATGAGCTATATTCCACGGCCTGTTGGTCTCCTCCTCTAATGTGTGTGAGTCTTTATGCTCTCGAATATCGATCAGATAGTACGACCCGTTGTGCAGATTCTTGCTGACCACGAAAGGCCCCTCCCAAGGTGGGGATAGCTTATGCCTATCAGTCTGATCTTGGATGAGCCGAAGCACCAAATCTCCTTCCTAAAAGGTTCTGGTTCTGACTCGGCGACTGTGATAACGACGAAGATCCTGCTGGTAAATCGCTGATCGGGCGGCTGCGATGTCACGCTCTTCATCCAACCGGTCCAAAGCATCTTGCCGTGCCGTCTTGTTGTCCGCTTCAATATAAGCCATCACACGAGGTGAATCATGACGGATATCACTGGGGAGAACCACCTCCGCTCCATAAACCATGAAGAATGGTGTGTATCCTGTTGATCTGTTGGGTGTTGTATTGATGCTCCATAACACAGATGGTAATTCTTCTACCCAACAACCCGGTGTTCTCTGCGAAGGAACCATGAGCCGGGGCTTGATGCCTCTCAAGATCTCTTGATTAGATCTTTCTGCTTGACCATTGGACTGTGGATGTGCCACTGATGAAACGTCGAGCCGGATGTGCCCCGTTCGCAGAACTCCTTCATAGCACCTTTGGACAAATTGGTCCCATTATCTGTGATAATACTGTGCGGAAAACCAAACCGGAAAATCACCTTTTTGATGAACTGAATCGCCGTGGCCGCATCACACTTGCTAACAGGCTCTGCCTCCACCCACTTTGTAAACTTGTCAACCGCCACCAGGAGGTGGGTCTTCTTATCTTTGGATCTTTTGAAAGGCCCAACCATATCCAGCCCCCAAGTCGCAAACGGCCAAGTAATTGGAATCATTCTCAATTCTTGAGCCGGTACATGAGCACATCTTGAAAACCGTTGGCAACCATCACATCGTCTGACCAGATGCTCCGCATCAGCATGAGCAGTTAACCAATAGAAGCCATGGCGAAACGCTTTATCCACCAGAGACTTTGAACCGGCGTGGTGACCACAATCTCCTTCGTGGATCTCACGCAAAATTTCACGGCCTTCTTCAGGAGACACGCAGCGTTGAAAAGCTCCTGACACACTGCAATGATGCAACTCGCCGTTGATAATAGCCATGGACTTGGATCGCTGGATTATCTGCCGGGCCAGAATCTCATCCTCTGGCAACTCGCCCCGGTTCTTGTACGCCAGGTAAGGAAGTGTCCAATCCGGAATAATATGAAGAGCTGCCACCAATTGAGCCTCCGGATCAGGAATAGCCAAATCCTCTTCACCAGGGATCTTGACCGACGGGTTGTGCAGCACATCCAGAAAAACATTGGGCGGGACCGGTTTGCGCTGAGAGCCCAGCCGGCTTAAAGCGTCCGCCGCTTCATTTTTCCGCCGGTCCACGTGGTCCACCTGATAGCCTTTGAAATAACCTGCAACAATATCCACCTCACGACGATATGCTGCCATGAGTGGGTCCTTGGAGCCCCAAGTGCCAGACACTTGCTGAGCCACAAGGTCTGAGTCATCGAAGCACTTAACTCAACTTAGATTCATCTCCTTAGCCATCCGGAGACCATGGAGCAAGGCTTCATACTCAGCTGCATTGTTAGTACAAGGGAACATTAAGCGGAGAACATAACAAAACTTATCACCTCGTGGGGAAGTTAATACGACTCCAGCCCCCGAGCCTTCCAATTGCCTGGATCCGTCAAAATGGATGGTCCAATACGTGTGATCCGGCTTTTCTTCAGGTGCTTGCATTTCCATCCAATCATTGATGAAATCAACAAGTGCTTGAGACTTAACCGCTGTCCGAGGCACATACTTCAAACCGTACGGCCCCAACTCTATAGCCCACTTTGCAATCCGGCTAGTTGCTTCCCGGTTCTGGATGATATCTCCCAAAGGAGCAGAACTGACCACCGTAATTGGGTGCCCTTGGAAGTATTGTTTAAGCTTCCGGCTTGCCATAAAAACTCCATACACCAGCTTCTGCCAATGTGGATACCTTTGCTTGGACTCGATTAGTACCTCGCTGATATAATAGACCGGTCATTGAACCAGATGCTCCTTGCCTGCCTCCTCTCGCTCCACCACAATAGCCACGCTGACCGCCCGAGCATTAGCAGCAACATATAGCAGTAACGGCTCCTTGTCAATGGGAGAGGCGAACACAGGCGGATTGGCCAACTGCCGCTTTAAGTCCTCAAATGCTTCATGAGCGGCGGAGCTCCAAACAAACTGATCCGTTTTTTTCAACATCTGATACAAAGGGATTGCCTTCTCACCAAGACGACTGATAAACCGGCCTAATGCGGCAATCCGGCCTGCCAGGCGTTGAACATCATTGATACACTTCGGTTTAGCCAAGGAGGTGATAGCCGTGATCTTCTCTGGATTAGCCTCAATTCCCCTGTTGGACACCAGAAAACCCAATAGCTTGCCCACCGGTACACCAAAGACACACTTGTCCGGATTAAGCATCATCTTGTATGTTCTCAGGTTATCAAAGGTTTCCTTCAAATTACCAATCAGAGTCTCCTTCTCCCTGGACTTAACCACGATATCATCCACGTAAGCATGTACATTACGGCCAATCTGCTTGTGAAGACAATTTTGTACACACTGTTGGTAAGTTGCCTGGGCACTCTTGAGCCCGAAGGGCATAGACACATAGCAGAAGGCTCCAAAGGGAGTTATAAATGATGTCTTCTCCTGGTCCTTAACTGCCATTTTGATCTGATGATAGCCAGAATATGCATCCAAAAAACTTAAACGCTCACAACCCGCAGTAGCATCAATAATTTGATCAATACGGGGGAGGGCAAAAGGATCTGCTGGACAAGCTTTATTAAGATCTGTGTAATCCACACACATGCGCCAGGTGCCGTTTTTCTTGAGGACCAGCACCGGATTGGCAAGCCACTCAGGGTGAAAAACTTCAACAATAAAGCCAGCTGCTAAGAGCCTGGCTACCTCTTCTCCAATCGCCTTGCGTCTTTCTTCATTAAACCGGCGGAGGAACTATTTCACCGGTTTATATTTAGGATCCACATTAAGTGTGTGCTCAGCGAGTTACCTCGGTACACCTGGCATGTCAGAGGGCTTCCATGCAAAAATGTCCCGATTCTCACGGATGAACTCGATGAGCGCGCTTTCCTATTTCGGATCCAAGTTGGCACTGATGCTGAACTGCTTGGACGAATTGCCAGGTACGAAGTCAAAAAGCTTAGTTTCTGCTGCCGATTTGAACTTCAGGGCCGGATCATGCTCCGTAGTTGGCTTCTTCAACGGAGTCATGTCCGCCGGATCAACATTGTCTTTATAATACTTCAACTCCTCGGTGGCACATACCGACTCTGCATAGGCCGCATCTCCTTCCTCACACTCCAAAGCGACTTTGCGGCTTCTGTGAACCCTTATTGTCCCCTTGCGACCCGGCATCTTGCGATGCAAATACACATAATAGAGCCGAGCCATAAACTTAGCGTAGGCCGGTCGCCCAAATAGGGCGTGATATGGACTTTGGATTTTCACCACTTCAAACGTCAATGTCTCCGACCTGGAATCATGATCATCCCCAAAGGCCACTTCCAGAGCTATCTTACCAACAGGATATGCTGATCTACCAAGCACTACACTGTGGAATACTGTATTAGACGGTTTGAGATTCTTATCTGTTAGTCCCATACGACGGAAGGTCTCATAGTACAGGATGTTAATGCTGCTCCCTCCATCCATGAGCACCTTGGTGAACTTGTAACCTCCCACCTGAGGCGCCACCACTAGAGCCAACTGACCCGGATTATCGACCTGGGGAGGGTGATCCTCTCTGCTCCATATGATTGGTTGTTCAGACCAACGTAAATAATGGGGTATGGCCGGTTCAACAGAGTTGACCGCCCGCCTCTGAATCTTCCGGTATCGCTTGTCCAAGCTAGTGGTGAAGACATGGTACTACCCACTACTCAACTGCTTTGGGTTGCTCTGGTAACCTGACTGTTGCTGCTGTTGGTTGTAACCACCCTGGTTGTTCTAACTATTTTGACCATTACGTCTGCCCGGATTACCATTAAATCCTGAACCGGAACTTCCTCCACTGTAACCCGGCCCGGATCCTGAGCCACCGCCAGATTCGTGATCATACCGGAAATTATTAGAATTCTTGAAGTCCTGCATAATAAAGCAATCCTTCCAAAGGTGGTTTGCTGGCGCCTCCTTCATCCCATGTCTTGGACAGGGCTGGCTTAGCAGATAGTTTAGGCGGTTTGGGTTAGGGTTGGGTGCCCCATTGCGATTTTTCGGTGTACCCTTGCGTCTCTGGCCATTGTCCTGCGCGTTGGTATTAGCCACAAAGTCCATGTTACCATCTGCTTTACGCTTGCCTCCACCACCATTACCTGCCCAGTGATGCTGCTGACTTTTGGAGTTGCTGTTCCTCTTTCCCTTCCCTGCCTTGTCATCATCAGATTCGGGATCCTTGGTACTATCAGAATCAACATACTTCACCAAAGCGGCCATGAGGGTCCCCATATCCGTGCAATGACGCTTCATCCATCCCAACTTCAGCTTTAGGGGCCCAAACCGGCAATTGCCTTCTAAGGTTAATACTGCGGTGTCAGCGTTGATACGGTCTGATGAGTGTAACACCCGTGAAACCCGGCGCACCCAATGAGTCGTTGATTCTCCTTCCTCCTGGACACAGGCAGCTAAGTCCACTATCGACATAGGCTGTTTACATGTATCCTTGAAATTGCTGATAAACCGGGCCCGTAACTGGGCCCATGAACTGATAGAATTAGCCGGCAAACTTTTTAACCAAGTACGGGTCGTTCCCTCAAGCATCATGGTGAAGTATTTCGCACACGCCGCGTCATCCACATCAAGCATCTCCATGGCCATCTCATAGCTCTCCACCCACGTCTCTGGAGGTTGATCCGCCGTGTAATTTGGTACCTTGCACGGGCCTTTGAAATCCTTGGGCAGGCGCATGTTGCGTAAAGCGGGGATAAGGCAAGGTACCCCCAAAGAACTAGAAGTAACACCAGGTTCGGTCAAGGTGGTTGGATGAACCGGCGTGAGCTGCCGAGCCTGATGTTGTGCGGCTAACTCGGCCTCCCTACGCGAGTGAGCCCGGTCCACTACTCCCTGAGTGTTATCAGCACCACCCGCCGGGTTGTTGCCACGGGGTTCTCCACGCCGTTCATTACTCGACACTGCTGGTTCATCCATATGTCTGCTATAGCTCCGGCTTGGATGGGGGGTCGAGTGGATCCGGTCGCGGATGTACGAGTATGCTTCCTGTTGGACCAAAGCTGTCCTCAGAAGTTCCTTGACCCGTCGCGTCTCTACTGCCTGCGGCGAGTCACCTTCAATCGGAATGGCCTCCAGCCGTGCAGCAGCAGCAACAAGATTGTCCATTGGGTTGGAGTAGTGACCCGGAGGTGTTAAAGCAGCCTGAGGTATAACGGTGTTTTGACGAGGCGGGTCCATCTGACGAGGCTGAACTGGTGCACCGGTCCCAGGGGCTTCTGCCCGGTTTCCCTCCAATGAATTGCTGGTTCTTGGTCCTCGAGTGTTGAAAAGGTCTCTGGCCTCGAAAACCGGAGGTAAACGGGATCGGTGCTTCCTCCTCGTGACTTCATGCAACGCGCTCTGGTCCAACATAAGCTTGTAGGCTTGTGCGTCTAAAGCGGCCCGCTCTGCAGCCATCCTAGTGTCCTCAGCTGCCAGATCTGCCTTGGCCTGGGTGATCTGTTCCTTTACCTTTGCAATCTCCGCGTTGTGAACGTCCTGATCCGGCGGATTAGCTTCCGCCATAAGCACAGCCAATGCATCAAATAGCTCTGATAGAACCTGAGTCGGCGGGCGCACAGGGCCTCCTGCCCCGGCAGCCGTTGCCGCTGCTGAACTGGAGGTCGTTGCCACAGCTGTCGAAGAATGAAGCGTTGCTTGTGTTCTGGCCATGAATATTCCAACCCGGTTGGGCAGATCAGAGGAGTCCGGAATACTGTCGCCATCGGAACAGCTCCCAATCCGGCCATCTTGTAGCTGATACAGAGATTCGGTTTCTCCGGTCGGAGACTCGTCATCGGAACAAACGACGGTCGCGCCGTGAAATTCTGATCCGTCCTCATAACTTCCTCCATGGATGACTCCCACGAAGGCACGCTTTACGGCCGGTTTAACCCGGGCGGATCACGCGCACTGAGCCGTCTCGACGAGGTCGGTGCAGATGTCCGGCTCAGGGCCCGGTTCACCGACCTTTCCAATGAAAACGTGAATGCCACCAAAGGGGACCCGGTACCCGTACTCAATTGAGCCGGCCTCGGGGCCCCAGCCTGCGTCGTCGATGTAGAGCTTGCCGCGACGACTCTTAGTCATCCGGCCTACGGCGTAGCCCTCGAGTCCTTCAAAGCGGCCCTTCAAGAAACGGAAACCATCGCGCGATAGCCCCATGGTGGGCGCCAACTGTCGTGGTTTTGTCACGGTAGATGTCCTAGAGAAAGGACTTAGTCTTGGAGCCATCGCAACGGGTTAGGTTGAAGGGGTTAAAGCGGACACAGGGACGCAAGAGAGTTTATACTAGTTCGGCCCCTTCGATGAAGGTAAAAGCCTACGTCTAGTTGTGATGGAATTGATGGGGTTTCGATGACTAGGGAGCAAACAAGCTTCGCCTATGTCTCGAGTTGTTGTCTGTTGTCCTTGAACCACCGCCGGGTCGTCCCCTTATATACACGGGTGACACCCGTCGGTTCACAGAGTCCCAACACCGGTCGATATTCATATCCGGGTTGGTCTCTCCTTATTCCTAACTTACAATACAAGTTTATATACAAATTCCGGTTTACTGCTACAAGCCTTGAACCGGCTACGGGCCTTAGGCCCTCATCTGCCTTCTTGGGCTTTATCACTTCTGGAGCTACTGATGAAGTTGACCCGGCCCAGATAGGCCGGTTTACGCCCAGCAGTAATATCCCCAACATCGTGGGCCCCCTGGAAACCCTTCGACACCAACTCCAACTCTATATATTTGCTTTCGGAGAGAAAAAAATGAGAGAGAAGAAATCATCACGTTTTACGATATGGAGCCGCTGCCAAGCCCTAAAACCTCACGGGAGGGCTGATCTGGAGTCCGTTCGGGGCTCCGGAGAGGGGGATTCGTCGCCGTCGTCATCATCAACCATCCTCCATCACCAATTTCATGATGCTCACCGCCGTGCGTGAGTAATTCCATCGTAGGCTTGCTGGACGGTGATGGGTTGGATGAGATTTATCATGTAATCGAGTTATTTTTGTTAGGGTTTGATCCCTAGTATCCATTATGTTCTGAGATTGATGTTGCTATGCTTAATGCTTGTCACTAGGGCCCGAGTGCCATGATTTCAGATCTGAACCTATTATGTTTTCATGAATATATGTGAGTTCTTGATCCTATCTTGCAAGTCTATAGTCACCTACTATGTGTTATGATCTGGCAACCCCGAAGTGACAATAATCGGGACCACTCCCGGTGATGACCATAGTTTGAGGAGTTCATGTATTCACTATGCGCTAATGCTTTGTTCCAGTTCTCTATTAAAAGGAGGCCTTAATATCCCTAAGTTTCCAATAGGACCCCGCTGCCATGGGAGGGTAGGACAAAAGATGTCATACAAGTTATTTTCCATAAGCACGTATGACTATATACGGAATACATGCCTACATTACATTGATGAATTGGAGCTAGTTCTGTGTCACCCTATGTTATGACTGATACATGATGAACCGCATCCGGCATAATTATCCATCATTGATCCGGTGCCTACGAGTTTTCCATATACTGGTTCTCGCTTATTTACTTTCCCGCTCCTATTGTTACAATCACTACAAAATACCAAAAACATTACTTTTCCTGTCTTTACTTTTGCTGCCGTTACCACTACTATCATATTACTTTGCTACTAAACACTTTGCTGCAGATACTAAGTTCTCGGGTGTGGTTGAATTGACAACTCAGCTGCTAATACTTGAGAATATTCTTTGGCTCCCCTTGTGTCGAATCAATAAATTTGGGTTGAATACTCTACCCTCGAAAGCTTTTGCGATCCCCTATACTTGTGGGTTATCATCCAGCCATGTTGGCTATTTGAAGATTTGAATAATCCAATGATTTATGAGCGCATGATTCCAATGGCGCAATCCAAATATATACTGGCGACTTATAATCCCAAGCCAGTCCGGGTTAATAAACACTGGATAATTTATCATCATACTGGCGACTTATAGTCGAAAGCCAGGCCGGGTTAATAAACGCCAGTGATTTATAATCATGCTTTATTCAACCTGTTTCTGCATATAATAAGTTGAAAGTGTCCTGGCGGTTTACCGCTGGACAGGTCATGCTGTGACATTGAATCACATCGTTGGCTTACCAAAGTTTGTAGTAAGGGCGATAACCCAAATCTTGAGTATGGATAACTCCTCCCATGTTTTCCGGTTTATAATAAAACCATACCGGGTTGTAATAAACATTGGAGTAACCATATATAATACTGGTGATTTATAGTCAAAACTAGGCTGGGTCAATAAGCACCAGATTATAACTGATCATGTACCGACAACTTGTAGTTGAAAGCCAAGTCGGGTCAATAAACACCAGATTACCATAAGATACTATAAACCTCATCAAAGGAGAAAAAACTTGGCAAATAAAAGCATAAAAAGAACATGCGAGGCTTTTCATGGGCTGCCAGACCCAAAATCGAGGCTTTTCATTGGCTGCCAGGCCACTGAGTTAAACCATTTTACAAAGCCTTTTAAGATGGACCTCACATTAACCAATCGTCGTTCTAACTTTGACAAGTTCAAGGTCTATGAGATTGACTTGTCAAACGTTCGGTGGGTCATACCAGGATTACTTGGACGGAGTGGCTTACTTAAAAAGGCGGGATAACCCGGGGTTTTAGGTGAATACACCTGGCTTCCAAGCCTGGCTTGATAGCCTATTACAAGGGTGCAAACTCTTTGTTCTTTGAGAAGCAAAGAACCCCCAAGCAATATTTTGAGCTGTGCTCAGTGGGTGCCTATGTTTGAGTTGTGCTTTTGCAACACTCCCTTTGGCCCCCAAGTGATTTCCCTGGTGGCCTTACGCCGATCAAGAGGTGTAGCTATGGTTCGAATATGACCAAGCCCCCAAGTGATTTCCCTGGCGGCCTTACGCCGATCAAGAGGTGTAGCTATGGTTCGAATACGACCAAGCCCCCAAGTGATTTTTTTATATATGGCTTTATAAGCCGGATCAATGGGTAAACATAACTCCGCTTTATAAACAGAAGCTCCCACGTGATCAATAATATGATAAACCAATAAGGCAGGATACCCATGTTTGAACCGCGCATCATGGCAGTAGGTCCTCTTCGGCAACGTTTGACTTTTTGCAAGAGATAAATTCTTCTTGAACCGGGATTTTGAACCGGATATTGAGAGCGCCAGAGCTTTGCAAGAGATAATTTCCTCTTAAACCGAATTTGAATCAGATACTAAGGGCTTCAGCGCTGTGTGTGAGACGGGATTTCCCTAAAACCGGATTTTAAACCGGCATTCTTCATTTTGAACCGGAAATTTTCTGACAGCCTTTAAATTTCTATCAATATGGTAGTAGCCTCCGGGACCAGGTTATCTTTCCCTCCAACGTCCTGGGGTTCTTGAATTTACTGAAAACCGGTAACATTTGCTGAGTCATATCATTGTAGCCCCCGAGTCTCAAGACAACTCGCGGAGTTGGCTTGAGATTCTCCATATTTGACCGTGATATAAACTGGCATAAGTTGTATATCATTGGTGTTGATAGAACGATGTGAATTCACAGAAGGTTGAGGTGACTACGGCGGGTTATAAATGATCCCGTATGAGCCGTGTCAGCAACTCGACCAATGGTTCCTTCCAACTGGCTATTTGAAGTTAACCAAACTGTAGTGGCGGCGACTTGTGCGCCTGCCATTGGGCCACCCAGTGCAGACGGCTGTTGATAGTATATGATAATTTCCTCCAGAGTTATTGGAAGAAAACCGGGCTAACCAAGCAATGACTGGCTTTATACTCAATAAAAAGCTCATGCAGACAGGTGCAGCCCGGTGTGTTGATGTAGACCGGATCACGAGAGACGGATGGTAAAGACATCCACCGTATCAGAGGCGGCAAGAGCAGATGAGTCGGTCACGGCGTTGTAAGCCAGTACGGACGGGCGAGTCAAACACAGGCGCGGTCCCGGCAAGCTAATATAAACCGGGTCGTAAGGGCGGTGTCTTGCACGCGTCCATTCACCGTGTAATGTAACACGGACGAACATCGGGCAGGACGTTACCAGCGCATGCTCCGTACCCATGGTATAAACCACGTTTATAATGAATAATTGTCCTGCATATCAAAATATACGGAGTAATTGTTCTTTGACAAAAAACAATACGTGTAAAAAATAGACTTAGATAGATGTCACCTGATATGTTAGGCCGGAAATTATCCGCCGTGGAGTTGATGGTCACCACGGTGAAACTAAAATCAACCACGGATGAGTCACCCGCGGGGGCAGACGGATGAGCCGGTCGTAGCGTTTTAAGCCGGTGCGGACGAGCAAATTGTCCTCCGCGTTGTAAGTCGGCATGGACGCGTGAACCGGCCGCGAGGGCGGACGGGCGATTCGTCCGTGGCGTTGTAAAGCGGCGCGGACGGGCGAGTCGGCCGGCGCATTGATGTAAACTGGACCGCGACACGCGTGTCCGTGAAACCGCACGGCACAACCGAACGTGCATCCGCAGTATAATACCATCCCCTTTTTTTAATAATCGCCCTGCATAAAAAATATTACGAGTCAGAGTAATTGTTCTCAAGTAATTTAATATGTATTGATAAGGTATATAAAAAGATAGCACCTGGTATATTTTATTCGATGAATACAGATGCTGGAACATGTTGCGGCAACTGCGGCCGTAACGGAGCCTGGAACCAGGCGGTTTAGAACGGAGCCCCTGGGTCACGGGCCATGTTGACTTTGGGACATGTGATGTCTGGCGCCTGTCCTCATCTAGTCTGATAGTCTCTCCATTCCACAATGTAGTGCTTTTTCTATCCACATGCTTCAACTTTAACCGTAAATTTAACTACCAAGACCGATTGCGACGGGAGCAAAAATTATATCAGTGAATTCGTATTCGAAAGAAATTTTCAATTATATAATTTGTTCTCCCGTCACAATTGGTCTTGTTGGTTAAATTTATGGTCAAAGTTGAATCTCGGAAAGCGTGGGCGCACTATATTTTGGAATGGAGGGAGTATTTATCTGTACTAGACCTTCCGTGAGATGTATATTAGTAGTACTTTTCTTATTCTTCCTTTCTTTTGGCCTTTGACTTCCGCAGACTGCCGCTGCATGTACATGCATCATTAAACAGGGCTAGCGGGCACATGCCTCGAGCACGTCTTTGTTCGAGGCCTTTGGGTGTCTGCTGCCATTTTTCTTTTTCTTTCAGCAGCGACGAGGCGGGTCGACTCGGAGGTGGCTTAACGCGCTGGAATCTTCCCTTAATGCTTCAGACGTCTTCTCATGACAAACAGGAGCTGATCTTGTTCTGATTAGAGCTCACGTGTTAGTAGTAACAACAACACTATGAATCAAAACAGATCTCGTAAACCGTGCAATTACAAGTCCTAATACTTGGCCATGACTTTTCCGTGAGCGCAGCAACATCAATGATCAATCCAATCTTCTTGGGAGCTGCTCCTGTCGCTGCTTGTTGCCTTTGTTTATCCGGCGAGTATCATAGAGTCCGGCCAGGACACGGCTAACTTGCTAAATCAGATATCATGTCGGTTTGTACGGCAACCGCTGCAACAGGTGTCGATCTGTCTTCAGATTTGACGGATCGTCGGTCTTGTCCGCAACGCAACCCTAATTTTTCGTGAAACTTTGTACTGCCAATTCCAAAGTTAACTATGATCCTGACCGCAAAACAATGAATTTTGCTGGTTCTGCTCAATCTTATATACACCGCCGCTGAAAACTTCTTCGATCTTGACTGATGTTCTTCGTAGTTTACATTAATTCTTCCACGCCGGCTCTTGCTAATCTGGCGGATCACAGCTTCTCGGTCTCAGAAAGAGATCCCTTCAAGAACTCAACACCACCGTGTGCAGGTTCCACGATGGACGCCAACTGTCGTGAAATTGTCACGGCAGATGCCCTAATGTGAGGACTCAGTTGTGAGGCCAACGCATCTATGTGGTAGCTTGAGAGAGGTTGAGCGGAATCAAGAAACGCAACACAACATAAAGGTTTAGACAGCTTCGGGCCCCGTGAAACATCATCCGGTAACAACCATACTGTCGGAGTAATTGGACACAGATACCCCGAAGACGGCGAGACGATAAATCAAGACATCGGGGCTAGCAAAGCCCCTCAGTCCGACTGCCCGGCCGCTCCTGTCGGCTCCCCGTTCGACTGCTCTGCCCGGCCAGCTGCCGACTGCCGGCTGCCGACTACGCCAACCAGCCGGCTGCCGACTGCACCAACCAGCCGGTTGCCGACTATGCCAACTAGCCGGCTGCCGACTGCAGCCTGACGCGACCCCGACGAGACGGCCATACCACGGACGAGACAGCTGTACTGCGACGCCATCATCTATAGTGTACCTGTCCCCTTGGCACTATTCTATAAAGTGCCCAGGGGACAACCATGACATGCACCATGTCCCATACATGGCTTGGCCTGTAAGCTACCCAAGGTAGCTTACAACCAACGCCATGTCCCATGCCCACTACACACTATATATAGCTAGCCATCCATCCATCCTCACACATGCATGAGCATCCAAGCTCACTCACGGCCACGCATGGCCACTAGTTCATACGGCCACCCGGCCATGGGCACGCGTGCCCGAGATACAGCTCCGGGAGCACACTATACCAGATATACATACTCCCTTCTTCCATTTATATAGAGCCTAATGCGTTTTTCAAGACCGCCTTTGACTATTGATAAAATTAATACTACATGACATGCATAATGTGAAAATTATATCATTGAAACGTCCTTTCACATACGAATTTGATGATGTGCTTTGTGTAAGTTGCATGTCATATATTATTGCTCTAATATTTGGTCAAAGTTAGCCTCGAAAAACGCATTAGGCCCTATATAGATGAAAGGAGGGAGTACCAGATATACCCAGACATGCAGGAGCAGGGGTGTTATCTCTCCGGAGAGCCCCGAACCTGGGTAAACTAGCGCGTGCTACTCGCATACCCGTCCCTGGATATTCCGGCAGCAGTCTTGCCCTCACACGAAGCCACCTTGTGGCATATGTCGTCTTGCACCCCCGTGAGAATACCACGACATTTGGCGTCCACCGTGGGGCGGTACTATGCTACCGCGCTGCTGCTGGTTTCGCAGTCCGGGCGGGACCATCTTCGCCATCACCGCCATGGCGTCACGCCGTCTCTCGGATAGCGGTCGGGGGCTCGACATCGACATGCCCCCGGAATGGCCGCGAGGGGCGGCGCGTCCTCGTCGTCGGCCTCGCTTTCTTCACAACCACCACAAAGCCGGCCGCCCGTCCGCGCGCGCCACGCTGGGAGCCTCGTTTCGGTCGGCCGTGTCCGTCCACACGCCGCTCGCGTCTGCTTTCCTCCGCGGTGCGCCTTGCTCCGGCCACGCCTTCACTCCTCCATACATCATCTATGCAGACTAGCCAGAGCAAGTCAACAATGGTCAAACTATAGCCATGCATTGCCTATACACTATCCAACAGCCACTACAGCACGAGTGTGTGAAGCTAGCTAGCAAGAAAACAAACACCCTGGCAGCTCAGATCGATTCTGCAGCTAGCTAGCTCTAGTACGTACATACGTGCATGCTGTCTCACTTCTGCGTCGCCGGCCGCGAGATCTCCACGAGCGCGCCGTCCGTCCTTGTACACGCAGCCGCGGCCTCGCTTCCATGGCCACCCCCGCGCACCTCCTAGCTGCGACACGGTGGCTCCCAGCAGCCACTCCACCGCCGGACTTCAGCGCCCGTGGTCTCTGCCCGCCGCCTCCACCTCGCGAGCGCTGAGGCCCATGCGCGCGTCCGCTTCCCGCCGCGCTGCGGGCTGCGGCCGGCCGCCCCCGTCTCTCGCCGCTGACCGGCTCCTCTTACTCCTCCGCGCTCGCTGGCCGGCTCCGAGCGTGCCGTCTACTCGCCGGCTCGCCACTCCGCCCCTGTGCGCCGGCCTTCTCCGCGCCCGCTGCCTCGTCCTCGACCCCAACAGCGGCGGGTCCGGCCCCATCCGCTAGTCGGCTCGTCGCCCCTCGCCCCCGTGCCGGCTCCTTCCCGGCTTCCCTGCAGCGCTGCCGGCTGCCTCCACCACCACTCGTCCGCGGCTTCGGGCCGGCTCCCGCCCCGCGCATCCGCCTCCAGTCGGCCGCTACTCCGGGCCGGCTCCTGCCCCGCGCGCCTCTCGCCCCTGCCTCCCTGCGTCCACGACCCGGCCGCGCGCAGACCCCGCCGTGTGGTCACTACCGCCTCCGTGGGCCACCCCTGGCCGGCTGCTCCGGGCCCGCTGGCTCCGCCTTCGCCCGCGGCGGACACTTCCTCGGCCCCACCTCCAAGCCTCACCCCGGCCGCCTGCGCCGCATCCGCCGGGTCGCCAAGCCGCCCGCTCCGCCTGCCGTGCTCCTCTCGCCGGCTCCACCGTGCTCCAGCCGCGTCCGGCCTCTACTCCCGCCGTCTTGCCGCTCCAGCCGGCGGCCGGCTTCGCGCGTCGGGTCCGCCTCCTCCCCGCACCTGTCCGTCTACCAAGTCTGGCTGCTGGCTCGTCGCCCCGGCCGACTGGGCTAGCTCCCAACCGCCCCCTGCGCTGGCCGGCCTTCGCGAGCGCCTCCCTGGGCTCGGCCGTCGTCGCCCCTCCTGCGAGCGCGCCCGCGTCGCCTCGCGCCTGCCGGCTGCTCCCAGTGGGCTCTTCTGCAGGCTGCACAAAGAAGAAAGGGAGGGGGAGTCTGACTGAAAAGTCAAAAGGCCGACTGCCCCCGGCCGGCTGGCCTTGCAAAAAAAAAAGAAAAGAAATAAGGGTCCGGCTCCCCGCGTGGAGTCGGACAGAAAGAGAGAAGAGCAAAGAAAGGGCCGGCTGCCCGTGATCCGGCTAAAAAAGCCAAGGGCCGACTGCCCACAGCCGGCTGGCGAAAAGAAAAAAAAAGAATGTGCGTTTGACTGCCAGATGTGCCTCCGACCGCTGGCTGCCTGGCCGGCTGCAAAGCACCCGACTGCTGTGTCGGGGTCCACCCGCCCAGCCGACTAAAGAAGAAAAAGAAGAAGATAAAGTAGTCGCCGAGATATCCGGCCCGACTGCTCAGCAGTCGGCTCGAATCTCGAGGGCTACACCTAGCGGGTGCGCTGAAGCGCCCCCGCGAAGAAGACAAAGTAGTCGACGGGAGATCCGGCCCGACTGCTCAGCAGTCGGCCCGAATCTCGGGGGCTACACCCAACGGGTGCGCTGAAGCGCCCCCGCGAAGAAGAAGACAAAGTAGTTGCCGGAAGATCCGGCCCGACTGCTCAGCAGTCGGCCCGAATCACGGGGGCTACACCCAGCGGGTGCGCTGACGCGCCCCCGTGAATAAGAAGACAAAGTAGTTGCCGGGAGATCCGGCCCGACTACTCAGCAGTCGGCCTGAATCTCGGGGGCTACACCCAGCGGGTGCGCTGACGCGCCCCCGTGACTAAGAAGACAAAGTAGTTGCCGGAAGATCCGGCCCGACTGCTCAGCAGTCGGCCCGAATTTCGGGGGCTACACCCAGTGAGTGCGTTGGCGCGCCCCCACGGATGATTGCAAACAAGAGAAGAGTTTTGTCCGGCTGTCAGCAGCTGGCAGAAGAGAAAAAAAGAAGAAAAATGATGCTGCAAGACGCCTCGCCGCCTGGCTGGTCGAGCCTGACCGGCCAGGACTCCCCTTCGAGCACCCGGAGGCCCGAAAGCTACACCCAGCGGGTGCGCCGGCGCGCTTCGCGAGCGCCGAGCCGCGTCGGCTGTCTTCGGCAAACTCCGTCTCGGCTACACGAAAACCAATGTGAGCTCCTCATCCGCATATTTTTTCACCACGCAAGCAAGGATAACCCCGAGCGATGCTCGGGGAACTATCTCCGCATTTTATTATAGTTGCACCACTGTTCGCACCGGCGCCAGCCAGAATTGGCCCGGGGGCTGGCCGCTTGGCCTGAGACGTTAGTTCCTGCAGACGGCTTAGTAGCGTGCGCGATACCAAAGGCCCACTCTTAGTCACAGACCGCAGAGCGGCTGTCCGACTAGCAAGAGTGAACGCTGGAGGCCACCCACGCGAAAAACGTCCGGGAAGAAAAACGGATCGGGCGATCCGGTCGTTTCCTTTACAAGTATCTACTCGGTTGAATTTGCTCCCAGACTCTGAGTACTGTACACTCCACTTCGCGGCCCACTCTCAGCCACAGACCGCAGGGCGGCTGTCAGGCAAGCAAGAGCACAAGCCAAAAAGTGGAGGGAACACGAAAAAGATTAAGGGACTCGGACGAAACCGAATCGGCACCCTCCGCATAAAACTTGCAATGCTAAAAGCAAGCATTTGATATATCTGCGTGGACTAACTTCGTCTTTTTTCATGATCATTTCTATGAACACTCATCAAAAAACCTCCACCCAACTTTGCCAAGTTACCCGGAGGCTTGGGGGCCACTGTCGGAGTAATTGGACACGGATACCCTGAAGACGGCGAGACGATAAATCAAGACATCGGGGCTAGCAAAGCCTCTAAGTCCGACTGCCCGGCCGCTCCTGTCGGCTCCCCGTCCGACTGCTCTGCCCGGCCGGCTGCCGACTGCCGGCTGCCGACTACGCCAACCAGCCGGCTGCCGACTGCACCAACCAGCCGGTTGCCGACTACACCAACCAGCCGGCTGCTGACTGCAGCCTAACGCGACCCCGACGGAATGGCCATACCGCGGACGAGATAGCTGTACCGCGACGCCATCATCTATAGTGTACCTGTCCCCTTGGCACTATTCTATAAAGTGCCCAGGGGACAAGCATGACATGCACCATGCCCCATACATGGCTTGGCTTGTAAGCTACCCAAGGTAGCTTACAACCAACGCCATGACCCATGCCCACTACACACTATATATAGCTAGCCATCCATCCATCCTCACACATGCATGAGCACCCAAGCTCACTCACGGCCACGCATGGCCACTAGTTCATACGGCCACCCGGCCATGGGCACGCGTGCCCGAGATACAGCTCCAGGAGCACACTGTACCAGATATACATACCAGATATACTCAGACATGCAGGAGTAGGGGTGTTATCTCTCCGGAGAGCCCCGAACCTAGGTAAACTAGCGCGTGCTACTCGCATACCCGTCCCTGGATATTCCGGCAGCAGTCTTGCCCTCACACGAAGCCACCTTATGGCATATGTCGTCTTGCACCCCCCATGAGAATACCACGACACCTACATGCTGTTTGTGGCTAGGTCTCATTATCATCATGAGGGAGTCGCCATAAACCGGCTCTTTGTGTCTAGGCCTAGAGATTGTTTCTTCTTGCTTGTCCCTCTTTGGGGAGCCCTGCCCCTCCTTATATATGTTGAAGAGGCGGGTTACATGAATAGTCCTAGTTGTATTAGGATTACTCTATTACAAGTGGAGTCCTAGTCTTGCTTCCTCTGTAGGAGAATATTTCTTATGCTTTCCTCGTAAACTGGCCCACCATAACATGAACCGGCCTTCCATAAACCACCTTCTGGGCCACCGGGTCTTGTCGTTCCTCTGACCCACTCACCGGGTCACCCATGAGTCGCCAGGCTCGGGCAGGTCACTTAGTGAGTCGCCAAGTCCGGCGGGTTATACTTCCAGCCGGGTTACGCCGCGGGGTATATCCCCGACAACTGGTGTCTCCGGATCATTGGTCGCTGAAGCGGGGCTGCAAATTATGATGGTGTTGGATCATCTCTTCGAATGACTTTGTTGTCTTTGCTGCTTGTTCTGGATGGGTAGTTCTTTCTTTTGTTATGCATGTTCCTTGTCATTTGGTCATCCTCATCTATGTCACTCTTGCTATGTAATAGTTGGCTCTGTTTAGAATGTCATTCTCGTCTGGATCGTGAGAGTCTGAGCGCTGCAGCTGGGTGCGTTTGGGTGGTGTAGCAAGACTTCTTATGAACTATCATGTCTTGCTGTTTATGTCAGTAGTAGTCAGTAGTCAGTGTTTGAATGTTGTATATATCGTTGTTTCAAACTGTTTATTGTCTCGAACTACTCGTGGGCTAAATGAGGGCATCACCATTCTCCAGTGTTCAGAGTGTATCTCCTTTTTTCAAGTTATATAATTTGAGCTCAGTGTCTTTTCGATGATGTACACTTTGTTTGGGACAGTGGGGTGTCGTTGAATATGGGCCGAGTAGTAACGCAATGCCAAACAGGTCAATTATTACTCTCAGGCCGGGCTCTCAAAAGATCCTAAAAAAGGCTGCGCTCTCCAAAAAAGAAATAATAAGGACTCTTATGCCGACATGTGGGCGCCACCGGTGTTTTCGTGCGCTTGCGCACCGAGAGCATATTGGCACGTGTTCGAAATTCAAGCTACCTTTTCATCCCCAATCTCCCGCCCCTCCCCCACCTCTGGAATCTCGATTCCTACTCCAACCCCCAAATCCCCCTCCTGTACTCCCTGTACTCAAGCTCACTATCATGTCGCCACTCAACGCGGATCTCCAAGCCAGAGATCCTGAGGTCCGTCCTGCCTTCGGTCGCTGCGTGCTGTCGCTCAACAGTGGCATGGCGGCGCTTGATGACCAGTTTGCCGGCAAAGTGCTGATGGTAACCATCAATGGCGATCGGCCTCCCGTCTCGCCGAACGACCTTGTCAGAGCTCTTGGCATTGCGTACGGCATCCAAATAAGTGACTTGCTCATCGAAGTCTGTCCGCCACCGACTGATTTCTTTGTCAGGTTCCGAACAACTTTAGACTGCAGTCGTGTGTTCGAATCTTCCCGGCGTTTGTTTTGCGATGGCGCGCTGGTGAGCTTTGATCGGTGGCACCCAGGATGGGGCTCGGTGCCCTCTGAGGTTGAGTTTTTAACAAAGCTTACCTTCCACGGCATGCCTCAACGTGCTTGGAACAACGAGTCCATGAATGAGCTTATCAACGACCTTGGAGGTGAGCTCGTAATTATGTTTGTTCCCCCAGAAGCTGGGCTCTGACGGTTATGGCATGGATGAAGAAGCCGTCCACCATATTGATAACCCACAAGTATAGGGGTTCGCAACATCTTTCGAGGGTAGAGTATTCAACCCAAATTTATTGATTCGACACAAGGGGAGCCAAAGAATATTCTCAAGTATTAGTAGCTAAGTTGTCAATTCAACCACACCTGGAAACTTAGTATCTGTAGCAAAGTGTTTAGTAGCAAAGTAATATGATAGTGATGGTAACGGTAACAAAAGAGTAACGAAAGCAAAGTAATGTTTTTGGTATTTTGTAGTGTTTGTAACAATAGCAACGGGAAAGTAAATAAGCGTAAACCAGTATATGGAAAGCTTGTAGGCATCGGATCAATGATGGATAATTATGCCGGATGTGGTTCATCATGTAACAATCATAACATAGGGTGACACAGAACTAGCTCCAATTCATCAATGTAATGTAGGCATGTATTCCGAATAAAGTCATACGTGCTTATGGAAAAGAACTTGCATGACATCTTTTGTCCTACCCTCCCGTGGCAGCAGGGTCCTAATGGAAACTAAGGGATATTAAGGCCTCCTTTTAATAGAGAGCCGGAACAAAGCATTAGCACAAAGTGAATACATGAACTCCTCAAACTACGGTCATCACCGGTAAGTATACCGATTATTGTCACTTCGGGGTTAACGGATCATAACACATAATAGGTGACTATAGACTTGCAAGATAGGATCAAGAAACTCTCATATATTGATGAAAACATAATAGGTTCAGATCTAAAATCATGGCACTCGGGCCCTAGTGACAAGCATTAAGCATATCAAAGTCATAGGAACATCAATCTTAGAACATAGTGGATACTAGGGATCAAACCCTAACAAAACTAACTCGATTACATGATAAATCTCATCCAACCCATCACCGTCGAGCAAGCCTACGATGGAATTACTCACGCACGGCGGTGAGCATCATGAAATTGGTGATGGAGGATGGTTGATGATGACGACGGCAACGGATTCCCCTCTCCAGAGCCCCGAACGGACTCCAGATCAGCCCTCCCGAGAGGTTTTAGGGCTTGGCGGCGGCTCCATATCGTAAAACATGATGATTTCTTTTCTCCTATTTTTTCTTCGCGAAAGCAGATATATAGAGTTGGAGTTGGAGTCGGGAGGTCTCCAGGGGGCCCACGAGGTAGGGGGCCGCCCCCCACCCTCGTGAGCATGGTGTGGGCCCCCTGGTCTTCATCTTTGGCAAGGATTTTTTATTATTTATTGTAAGGTATTCCGTGGAGTTTCAGGTCATTCCGAGAACTTTTGCTTTCTGCACATAAAACAACATCATGGCAATTCTGCTGAAAACAGCGTCAGTCCGGGTTAGTTCCATTCAAATCATACAAGTTAGAGTCCAAAACAAGGGCAAAAGTGTTTGGAAAAGTAGATACGACGGAGACGTATCAACTCCCCTAAGCTTAAACTCTTGCTTGTCCTCAAGCAATTCTGTTGACAAACTGAAAGAAATAAAGAAAAACTTCTACAAACTCTGTTTGCTCTTGTTGTTGTAAATATGTCAAGCTATCATTCAAGTTTTCAGCAAAGATTATAACTAACCACATTTGCAATAATTCTCAGATCTCATAATTACCCATATCAATAGCATAATCAAGTAGCAAGCCATAATAATAAATCTCGGATGACAACACTTTCTCAAAACAATCATAATATGATATAACAAGATGGTATCTCCCTAGCCCTTTCTGAGACCGCAAAACATAAATGCAGAGCACCTTTAAAGATCAAGGACTGACTAGACATTGTAATTCATGGTAAAAGAGATCCAATCATAGTCACACCCAATATATTAATAGTAATGAATGCAAATGACAGCAGTGCTCTCCAACGGGTGCTTTTTAATAAGAGGATGATGACTCAGCATAAAAGTAAATAGATAGGCCCTTTGCAGAGGGAAGCAGGGATTTGTAGAGGTGCCAGAGCTCGGTTTTGAAATAGAGGTGAATAATATTTTGAGCGGTATACTTTCATTGTCAACATAACAACCAAGAGATGGCGATATATTCCATGCTACACACATTATAGGCGGTTCCCAAACAGAATGGTAAAGTTTATACTCCCCCTCCACCAACAAACATCAATCCATGGCTTGCTTGAAACAACGAGTGCCTCCAACTATCAACAGTCCCAGGGGGAGTTTTGTTTTGCAATTATTTTGATTTAGTTTGCAAAAAGCATGGGACTGAGCATCCCAGTGACCAGCCATTTTCTCGTGAGTTAGGAGCGGAGTCCACTCCTCTTGAGAATAACCCGCCTGGCATGGAAGATACAGGCAGCCCTAGATGATACATGAGCTATTCGAGCATACAAAACAGGATATTTATTTGAAGGTTTAGAGTTTGGCACATACAAATTAATTGGAACGGCAGGTAGATACCACATATAGGAAGGTATAGTGGACTCATCTGGAATAACTTTGGGGTTTAAGGGATTAGATGCACAAGCAGTATTCCCGCTTAGTACAGGTGAAGGCTAGCAAAAGACTGTGAAGCGACCAACTAGAGAGTGATAACAACCATGTACATGCATTAAAATTAATAAACATTGGATGCAAGCATGAGTGGGATATAATCCACCATGAAAATAAATATCGTGAAGGCTATGTTGATTTGTTTCAACTACATGCGTGAACATGTGCCAAGTCAAGTCACTTAAATCATTCAGAGGAGGATACCACCCTATCATACCACATCATAACCATTTTAATAGCATGTTGGCACGCAAGGTAAACCATTGTAACTCATAGCTAATCAAGCATGTCACAAGCAACTATGATCTCTAATTGTCATTGCAAACATGTTTATTCATAACAAGATGAATCAAGAACGATGAACTCATCATATTTACAAAAACAAAAGAGGTCGAGTTCATACCAGCTTTTCTCATCTCAGTCAGTCCATCATATATCATCATAATTGCCTTTCACTTGCATGACCGAACGATGTGAATAATAATAAGAGTGCACGTTCATTGGACTAAGCTAGAATCTGCAAGCATTCAATAAACACGAGAAGACAAGGCAATATGGGCTCTTGGTTAAATCAACAATAAAGCATATAAGAGCCACTTCAACAATTTAGTCACGGTCTTCTCCTACTACCCCCAAAGAAAAGAAAAGAAATAAAACTATTTACACGGGAAAGCTACCAACAAGCAAAAGAAGAACGGGAAATATTTTTGGGTTTTCCTTTTAATTACTACTACAAGCATGGAAAGTAAATTACTACTATTTTTTTCTTAAGGTTTATTAAACACACAAGAAGAAAGCATAAAAGGAAAATAAACTAGCATGGAAGATACAATGAAAAAAGTATGAGCATCGACATCTAGCAATTAGTGTGTGTGAACATAAATGTAATATCGGTGGGAAATACGTACTCCCCCAAGCTTAGGCTTTTGGCCTAAGTTGGTCTATGGCCACGGCTGGCCTGGCTGATATCTATAATAATAGTTGTTGGGGTCGTACTGTGATGAGGAAGAAGAAGGCTCCGATTGCCACTAGCTGGCAATCATCTCCGGATCCCACTAATAGTTAGACTGT
This sequence comes from Triticum aestivum, assembly GCF_018294505.1. Taxonomy (NCBI): domain Eukaryota; kingdom Viridiplantae; phylum Streptophyta; class Magnoliopsida; order Poales; family Poaceae; genus Triticum; species Triticum aestivum. The sequence goes on along the minus strand of NC_057797.1, from coordinate 55,961,416 downwards.
TGTGAAGGATCAAATTGTGGTTCCGGTTCTGGCTCCTCGGCTGGTGCAGGGTTCCGGTAGGCGTGGATAGCCATCAACGGAACAAGGTACGTGCCTACAGTCAAATCAAACAAAGAAGGAGCAGGCAAGGTAATAGTCTTAGAATGATGTTTATTAAAGAACAATTAATATTTAAGCTCTCCTGCCCTATTCTTAATAATAAAATCATGTGCCACCATACATTTATAATCTAGATAAACTCGAGGCGGCACTTTTTCTTCCTTCTCAGCATGCCTAATAGGTATGTTAAAATGTGCAGCTAGGCGTGTAGCATAGATGCCTCCAAAGACGGGATCCTTAGTACGGTTCATACTTAACCATCTAGCAATAATGCCGCCCATACTAAAAGTGTTATCACTGTATAAACCGTGGTGCAGAATAATTATATCAGGGATACTATGGTTTCCATAGTTTTCGCGTCCAATTAAGCAACGACTAGCAAATAATGCAAAGTAATGTAAAACAGGAAAATGTATGCTAGTGATTCATGCATCGAAAACCTTCCTAGTTTCTCCTACAGTGATAGTATCAATAAACCCTTCCACATCATCATGATGTGGTTCTTCTGTCTTGCCCTCAAAAGGGACTAAACAAATCCGACAAAAATCATAAAGTGACATCTCCTTATGCTCATCATATAAATGAAACTCCACCGTAGGTGGCGAGTGCCTAGAATGGAAATGAAAGTTTTGCACAAAGGTATTTGTGAGTAAGAGATACCGATCGCATTGGTCGTGGAGGAAAGCGGTGAGGTCTGCATTATGAGCCAATTCATGAAAATCTTCATAGATACCGGCTGCTCTCAAGAAATCATCAGAAATCCATTCACACGCCCGAATCTCCGCGGTGCACGACAAATTATACTTAGGCTTCGGTGCCTTTTCCTTCGAGATTTGGCTCGATGAGCCCCTCAATAATCTCCTCATCATTTTCTGAAAAATTCTGAAATTTTTAGTAACTTCAAAATAAAAGTAAACCAAACTCAATAATATTGATAGCAACCACTCCTACAAGTGCCTAGGGCCTATATCATGCATCAAAACTACTTTTGACCATATAAATTTGACATGCAAGCTCAAGAACATGGTCACCTAAGCAGAAATTTTTTGCAATGAATAAAGCACTAGAACAAAAACTAATTGGACCAATGGAGGAGTCACATACCAAGGAACAATCTCCCCAAGCAGTTTTGTGAGAGGTGCTTTGAGCAAGGAGGTCGAAAATGGCAGCGAAGAGGGCTGGAACCTGTGCTTGAGTTGGTTTTTCATTTTTGTGGGAGGAAGAAGAAGAGGATGGGTGTAGGAATAAGTGGAGGAGGGCCACCGTGGTCCCATGAGGCAGGGGGTGCGCCCTAGGGGGTGGCGCGCCCACCACCCTCGTGGCAAGGTGGTTGGCCCCCTAGTGTGTTCTTTGTTCCACAAATCCTCAAATATTCTAGAAAAAATCATATTTAGTTTTCAGGGCATTTGGAGAACTTTTATTTTCGAGTTATTTTTATATTGCACGGATAATCAGATAACAGACAGAAAAATATTTATTTTTATTCTATTTAATATAAATAACAGAAAGTAAAAGTGGGGTACAGAAGGTTGTGCCTTCTAGTTTCATCCATCTCATGATCATCAAAAGGAATCCACTAACAAGGTTGATCAAGTCTTGTTAACAAACTCATTCCGATTAACATGAAACCAGAGAAATTTCGAATAACACTAGGTTACCTCAATGGGGATATGCACATCCCCAATAATAAGTATATCATATTTCTTCTTGACAGTAGGAAGAGGAAATTCAAAACCTCCAAATATAATCGATGGTATTTTTCCGATAGAATTAATACTATGAACTTGAGGTTGTTTCCTCGGAAAGTGTACCGTATGCTCATTACCATTAACATGAAAAGTGACATTGCCTTTGTTGCAATCAATAACAGCCCTTGCAGTATTAAGAAAAGGTCTTCCAAGAATAATAGACATACTATCGTCCTCGGGAATATCAAGAATAACAAAGTCCGTTAAAATAGTAACATTTGCAACCACAACAGGCACATCCTAACAAATACCGACAGGTATAGCAGTTGATTTATCAGCCATTCGCAAAGATATTTCAGTAGGTGTCAACTTATTCAAGTCAAGTCTACAATATAAAGAGAGAGGCATAACACTAACACCGGCTCCAAGATCACATAAAGCAGTTTTAACATAGTTTCTTTTAATGGAGCATGGTATAGTAGGTACTCCTAGATCTCCAAGTTTCTTTGGTATTCCACCTTTAAAAGTATAATTACCAAGCATGGTGGAAATTTCAGCTTTCGGTATCTTTCTTTTATTTGTAATAATATCTTTCATGTACTTAGCATAAGGATTCATTTTGAGCATATCAGTCAATCGCATACGCAAAAAGATAGGTCTAATCATTTCAGCAAAGCGCTCAAAATCCTCATCATCCTTTTTCTTGGATGGTTTGGGAGGAAAAGGCATGGGTTTCTGAACCCAAGGTTCTCTTTCTTTACCATGTTTTCTAGCAACAATATCTCTCTTATCATAACGTTGATTCTTTGATTGTGGGTTATCAAGATCAACAGCAAGTTCAATTTCTACATCATTATCATTACTAGGTTGAGCATCATTATGAACATTATCATTAACATTACCACTAGTTTCAGGTTCATTACCAGATTGAGTTTCAGCATCAGAAATAGAAATATCATTTGGATTATCAGGTGGTTCAGCAATAGGTTCACTAGAAGTTTGCACAGTCCTATCATTTTTCTTTTTCTTCTTTTTAGAAGGACTAGGTGCATCAATATTATTTCTCTGAGAATCTTGCTCAATTCTCTTAGGGTGGCCTTCAGGATACAAAGGTTCCTGAGTCATTCTACCAGTTCTAGTAGCCACTCTGACACCATAATCATTTTTCTTACTATTTATTTCATTGAGCAATTCTTTTTGAGCTTTAAGTACTTGTTCTACTTGAGTGGTAACCATAGAAGCATGTTTGCTAACAAGTTTAAGTTCATCTTTAACATTAGCCATATAGTCACCCAAGTGTCCAAGCATATTTGAATTGTATTTTAATTGTCTACCAAAATAAGCATTAAAGTCTTCTTGCTTAGCCATAAATTTATCAAACTCATCTAAGCATGGGCTAGCAATTTTAGTAAATGGCATTCCAGCTTTATCATATCTATAGAAAGAATTTACCGTTACTACCTGTGTCGGGCTATCGAGGTCTGGAGGTTCTTCAATAAATAAAGGATTAAGATCATATGTTTCTTCGACAGGCGGTAAATTAAGACCATGTATTTCTTCAATAGGAGGTAAATTCTTAACATCTTCAGCTTTAATACCTTTTTCTTTCATAGATTTCTTTTCCTCTTGCATATCTTCGGGACTGAGAAATAGAATACCTCTCTTCTTCGGAGTTGGTTTAGGAATATGATCATTAATTGGAGAAGGAGCTGGCTCAGGAGGTGCCCAATTATTTTCATTTGTCAACATATTGTTCAATAAGATTTCAGCTTCATCCGGTGTTCTTTCCCTGAAAAGAGAACCAACACAACTATCCCGGTAATCTCTGGAAGCATCGGTTAGTCCATTATAAAAGATATCAAGTATTTCATTTTTCTTAAGAGGATGATCAGGCAAAGCATTAAGTAACTTGAGAAGCCTCCCCCAAGCTTGTGGGAGACTCTCTTCTTTAATTTGCACAAAGTTGTATATTTCCTTTAAAGCAGCTTGTTTCTTATGAGCAGGGAAATATTTAGCAGAGAAGTAATAAATCATAACCTGGGGACTACGCACACAACCAGGATCAAGAGAATTAAACCATATCTTAGCATCACCCTTTAGTGAGAACGGAAATATTTTGAGGATATAAAAGTAGCGGGATCTCTCATCATTAGTGAACAGGGTGGCTATATCATTTAATTTAGTAAGATGTGCCACAACAGTTTCAGATTCATAGCCATGAAAAGGATCAGATTCAACCAAAGTAATTATATTAGGATCAATAGAGAATTCATAATCCTTATCAGTAACAAAGATGGGTGAAGTAGCAAAAGCAGGGTCAGGTTTCATCCTAGCATTTAGAGATTGCTTACTCCATTTAGCTAATAATCTTTTAAGTTCAGTTCTATTTCTGCAAGCTAAAATGGCTAAAGAAGCATCTTGATCAAAAGCATAACCCTTAGGGATGGCAAGTGGTTCTTCATCATCACTTTCATCAGTATCATCATATTCAATATTTTCAATTTCTCTAGCCCTAGCAAGTTGTTCATCGAGAAAATCACTAAGTGGCATAGTAGTATCAGGCATAGAGGTAGTTTCATCATAAGTATCATGCATAGCAGAAGTGGCATCATCAATAACATGTGACATATCAGAACGAATAGCAGAAGCAGGTGTAGGTGTCGCAAATTTACTCATAACAGAAGGTGAATCAAGTGCGGAGTTAGATGGCAGTTCCTTACCTCCCCTCGTAGTTGACGAATAGATCTTGGTTTTTGGATCTCTCAAGTTCTTCATAGTGTCCAGCAGATATAAATCCTGAGTGACTCAAAGAATAGAGCTATGCTCCCCGGCAAAGGCGCCAGAAATTTGTCTTGATAACCCACAAGTATAGGGGATCGAACAGCTTTCGAGGGTAGAGTATTCAACCCAAATTTATAGATTCGACACAAGGGGAGCCAAAGAATATTCTCAAGTATTAGCAGCTGAGTTGTCAATTCAACCACACCTGGAAACTTAGTATCTGCTGAAAAATGTTTAGTAGCAAAGTAATATGATAGTGATGGTAACGGTAGCAAAAGAGTAACGAAAGCAAAGTAATGTTTTTGGTATTTTGTAGTGATTGTAACAATAGCAACGGGAAAGTAAATAAGCATAAACCAGTATATGGAAAGCTCGTAGGCATCGGATCAATGATGGATAATTATGCCGGATGTGGTTCATCATGTAACAATCATAACATAGGGTGACACAGAACTAGCTCCAATTCATCAATGCAATGTAGGCATGTATTCCGAATATAGTCATACGTGCTTATGGAAAAGAACTTGCATGACATATTTTGTCCTACCCTCCCGTGGCAGCGGGGTCCTAATGGAAACTAAGGGATATTAAGGCCTCCTTTTAATAGAGAACCGGAACAAAGCATTAGCACAAAGTGAATACATGAACTCCTCAAACTACGGTCATCACTGGTAAGTATCCCGATTATTGTCACTTCGGGGTTAACGGATCATAACACATAATAGGTGACTATAGACTTCCAAGATAGGATCAAGAACTCCCATATATTGATGAAAACATAATAGGTTCAGATCTGAAATCATGGCACTCGGGCCCTAGTGAGAAGCATTAAGCATAGCAAGGTCATAGCAACATCAATCTCAGAACATAGTGGATACTAGGGATCAAACCCTAACAAAACTAACTCGATTACATGATGAATCTCATCCAACCCATCACCGTCGAGCAAGCCTACGATGGAATTACTCACGCACGGCGGTGAGCATCATGAATTGGTGATGGAGGATGGTTGATGATGACGACGATGATGGATTCCCCTCTCCGGAGCCCCGAACGGACTCCAGATCAGCCCTCCCGAGAGGTTTTAGGGCTTGGCGGCGGCTCCGTATCATAAAACGCGATGATTTCTTCTCTCCTATTTTTTTCTCCCCGAAAGCAGATATATAGAGTTGGAGTTGCAGTCGGGAGGTCTCCAGGGGGACCACGAGGTAGGGGGCGCGCCCTAGGGGGGTGCCACCCACCCTCGTGAGCAGGGTGTGGGCCCCCTGGTCTTTATCTTGGGCGAGGATTTTTTATTATTTATTGTAAGGTATTCCGTGGAGTTTCAGGTCATTCCGAGAACTTTTGTTTTCTGCACATAAAACAACATCATGGCAATTCTCCTGAAAACAGCGTCAGTCCGGGTTAGTTCCATTCAAACCATACAAGTTAGAGTCCAAAACAAGGGCAAAAGTGTTTGGAAAAGTAGATGCGACGGAGACGTATCACATACCGAAGGTGATTGGTGTTGAGATACCGGTGCAGGAACCGGGGTTGTACTATTCGTCGTGACCAAGGCCGCCACGGACCACGTTAGGGATGTACCTATATCGGGTGTTCGTGCATGTCGAAGAAGTGGTCAATCCATCAATCGAAGTCCTGCCGTCGCCGCTGGTGCCAAGGTCCGTCGACGACGTCCATTATAGGAGTCAACGTCAGACTTTCCCCTTGTTGCTCGGAATGATGGATGGCACAGGGCCTACTCCATCGCATGGCGGAGGCCACTGCTTCTTTGGGAGAAGAGGCAGGGCTGGCTGCCTAGATGTGCTCTAATTTGATATAACAACTGAATCTTGTCAGGTACTAGTTAGATCCGAGCTATGGGTGTGAAGCACTGATGTGCCGGTACATTTGATTGTGACCTGTTCTAATTTTGTACCTGAACTTTTTTTAGAAAGGGCTGTACGTCAACTTAATGTGCTAGCAGAACTTATTGTGTTGTCTATCTGTTTTCTTTGCACAATACTCAAGATATTTCCCTGTCATTGATAAAGATGATGAACCGTTATGTAGGAGTTTGTTGGTTTCAACATAGCCCTACCCGTAGCGATCCACTGCTTCCATCCTGATTGTGCCGCCTGCGTGAAATTTTTGTATGCAAGTTCAGTGTGCTATGATGTTCTATATGATTGTGTCAACTATATAAGTTTTTACTGAGCATCAGCAATGCATATGGCTGAAAGATGTATTTACGAGCATCGACCGATGGGTCTCTCTCTCTCTCTCTCACACACACACACACACACGCACACACGCACAAGTGGGACCCGTTGAATTATTTCTTTGCTCGTGACAACTTTTGATTAGGTTCCACTGTAATATAACTTTTTTCTTAAGTTATTAATTGAGCTCAGTGACTTCAAAAAGTTGTACAGAAGCCTTGTTTGGGCCTTTCCGGCGTCGTTGAATGTGGGCTGAGTAGCCATGTTAGGTTGTACTGTACTACACAGGCCTTTTTTCAACGTCAGCAATGCAACTGGGCCGACAGTTGTACACAATATCCGGGTTAACTTGTTATTCTCCACCCCGCTGGGCTGCAAACTTTCCTAAGAGGTATGCATTAGGCTTAACAAGAAAATGGACTTCAAGAAATAATAAATGGGATGTAATTATAATAACTCGGCAGTAACTATAAAAAAATGCACCAACGCCTAATTAGTTTAAAAAATATATTATTTTCAGAATTTGAAAATTTTAATTTCATTACTTGTTGCGGGCGCAATATTTCGTTGGATTTTAATGTAATACAACTTTATTTTGATATTATATTTAATCTGACTAGAAATTTCGGATAAAAATAGTTTGGATGCCATAAAAATGTGGGATTTTTTTTTGAATTCTGTATTGAGCGATTGGTTGAAATTATTAATCTTGTCCTAGCTAGAAAAAGGGTTGTACTTTTAACAAACTGTAAATGGGCTATAGTAAATTCCATTAGAATAAAAAAATGGGCCATACATTCTTACATATCGCAAATGGGCTAGATGTTCTCTGCCACACACTTGTGGGCCTTCTAAGTTGACGCGTCCCCTAAAAAACTAAGTTGACGCGTATGCAACGCTTTGTCAACAACACACGGTTCTGGCAGCTGTGGCCATTGGATGTCCATCCAACGGATGTCGTGCTTCTTCTTCAATCTCGGATATTCTTGCTTCCGCCGTCTAAAAAATGATTCCTCCCCCTGACATCTGGGGCGTACCGTTTCGGAGGCTGACCTGTGGGCCTACTAAGTTGACGCGTACCAAGGGCTTTGTCAACTTAGTCAATATAAACGATTCTAGCTGCAGTGACCGTACGATGTCTATCCAACGTCCGTAGTGCTTCTTCAACCTCTGGTCTTCTTGCTCCAGCCGCCCAAAGCAGCGTCGGTCATGCCGCGTGCTCCTGCCTCCCGTGGCCGGTTGTGATGCCGCGGAGGCCTCACCGCCCCTACTACTCTCACCGCTGGCCAGGCCATCCCTCTACTCACCCACACCCCCTGTTATTCCGCGGCAACGGCAGCCTCACACCGCAGCCGAACCAGTGAACCCTCGTACTCCTCTCCGCACGGGCTTCCACTGTCATGTCTTCCCCGGCTCCGCATCGTCCCCTCCCTAGGTCTTGTTGTCGTCCACCGCCCTGGTGCTCTCGGCGCGGTGTGGTCAACGTGGTCAAGGAACGGCTTCCATCGGACGTGGACTGTACGTGGAGAGGCTGACAGCTGGGTCCACGGCCACAGCAAGGAAGTGCTCCTTATTACGCGGAAAATAATGATTCCTCCACCTGACAGCAGGGACCCACCGGACGGGCCACCGTATTTCGCAAAAAAA
>NC_057797.1:55941663-55952693 GCF_018294505.1 Triticum aestivum | reverse complement strand
GCCTCCTCATTACACAAAAAAAAATGAATACTCCCCCTGCTGGTTGGGACCCACCTTGGTGGGAGGCTGACTTGTGGGCCTACTAAGTTGACGGGGACGGACTGCTTTGTCAACTTAGTCAATATGAACGATTCTAGCTCCAGTGTCCGTACGATGACCATCCAACAGCCGTAGTGCTTCTTCAACCTCTGGTCTTGTTGCTCCAGCCGCCCAAAGCAGCGTCGGCCGTGCCGCATGCTCCTGCCTCCCGTGGCCGGTTATGCTGTCGCAGAGGCCTCACCGCCCCTACTATTCCCACCGCTGGCCAGGCCATCCCTCTACTCACCCACACCGCTTGTTATTCTGCGGCGATGGCAGCCTCACACCGCAACGAACCAGTGAACCCTCATAGTCCTCTATGCGTGGGCGTCCACTGCCGCGTCTTCCCCGGCTCCGCGTCGTCCCCTTCCTAGGCCTCGCAAAGTCGTCCACCGCCCTGGTGCTCTCGGCGCGGCGTGGTCAACGTGGTCAAGGAACGGCTTCCATCGGATGTGGGATGTACGTGGAGAGGCTGACAGCTAGATCCACGACCGCAGCAAGGAAGTGCCTCCTTATTACGCGCAAAATAAATATTCCTCCACCTGACAGCGGGGACCCACCGGACGGGCCATCGTATTTTATGAAAAAAACGTTCCCCCCTGACTGCTGGGACCCACCAGCTACATCTTCGCACGCAAGGAAGTGCGTCCGGGCAAAAAAAACAATTCGCCCCTGACTCCTGGGACCCACCAGCTACATCTTCGCAGGCAAGGAAGTGCCTGACAGTCGGGACCCATATGGTCGAAGCGTACGTAGCGTTGTCATTCTGGTCGCGAACGTGTACGTACATACGGGTCGATGTAGAGGCGCGCACGTGTCGTAGTAGAGGCGCGCACGTAGCATGTACACGTACGTACAACGACCATTGTGCAAGAAAGAAAATACGGCCACGTACGTACATACGGGAAGGGTCTCGAACTCCTACTCGCGCATACGTACGGCCAGGGCTCGTGTACATGGCTAGGTCATAATGGAGAAACAACGTCGTCGTCGTGTTCATGGGGAGCCAACCGGCTGGGTCAGAACGGAATGCGTCATCGTGTTCATCGGGAGGGCTTGGATGGAACAGCCGATGGAAACGATGCCTGGCGTACCGCAAAACGGAGGAAACGGCCTTGTGTTCGACCGGCCATGTTCGAAACAGGATCCTGTTCATCGGGAGGGGTCTGGCGTACCGCAAAATGGAGGAAACAGACCTCCTACGGTCGAAATGGGGGTCCTGTTGATCGGAAGGGGTGTGGCGTACCGCAAAATGGAGGAAACGGACTTGTGTTGGAGCGCTACGGTCGAAACGGGGGTCCTATTCATCGGGAGGGGTGTGGGGTACCGCAAAACGGGACTCCACGAGATACTGTTCATCTCCACCGTCGACCCCCTCCAGCCTCCACGGGCTACTGTTCATCCACCGTCGACCTCCTCCAGCCTCCACCTACGACTGTTCATCCGCGGGCTCCTGTTCATCCAGCCTCCACCGCGCGCTACTCCATCGGCTACTGTTCAACCTGCCCTCTCCACGGGCTCCTGTTCAACCACCCCTCCACGAGCTACTGTTCATCCTGCCCTCCACAGTCTACTGTTCATCCTGCCCTCCACGGGGTGGTCCTGTTCATCCTGCCCTCCATGGGGTCCTGTTCATCCAGCCCCAACCGGCTCGATCGATCGGGGTCCTGTTCATCCAGAGGCAACACCACGGGGTCCTGTTCATCCACCCCCACCAGGAACTGTTCATCCAAACCACCCCGCAACACTCACTGTTCATCCAGAGGCAGCATCGATCGGCTTCAGTTAGCAGCAGTAGCGAAGGAATCGCTCGATCAGGTTCAGTTAACAGCCATCAATCGATTGCTCGGGTTCAGTAACGCGTAGCCTGAAGTGCAATCGCTCAGGTTCAGTTAGAGCCCAACGCCTCGCACCCACGCGCGTGCGTGTACGAGAGAAACACGCATCGCCTGGCCCCGACCACCCACCGTAACCAGGAACACCCCGATATTTTCCTCACCCTCGCTTCTACCATAGTTTTTTCCGTCATGGACGGCCCAAAGAATGTCATGCAGTTGCGTCTCCGGCCCACCCAGGACAAAAGACCCATTTTCTATCATGTTTTTTGTCATAGATGTAGGACCCCACCACATCTATGATGATACCGGGTTTTGTCACAATTATTTTCATAGAAGTGTCATAGGTATGACAGAAAAAAATTCGTTCGGCCCAAAATGTCACGGATGTATCTTTTTTTGCAATGAGATGCCCGGTCCGCGCGGCATCATAACAGTCAACGGAAACACAGAATGCTCCCTCCGGACAGAGGAGCACACCACCACCATAGCAGCTGAGGTACAAAGCGGCCTTCTCAAGAAGCATCATAGTCTAGTTGCCGAGCCCCTGGACATCATTAAGAGGGTCCGGACTACACTGCGACAGGACAGCGCGGCTCGTCAAGAGCTCGATTAGCAATTCAGACCACGCGTCCATAACTACGCACTCAAAATTCCATGGGCATCGACGGAGGCATAAGCTATCCCGGGATCCACGGTTCGGCCAGACCGATCCCGAACACACATATAACTTTACTATCTCCTTTTCCCTTGTTTCAGGTTTCTCCTATGGGGGCCTCCTTCGACGGCCTGATTAATGATCCCGTCAAAAGATAAACACACCGGATTGACACGGAGCACAGGCGTACATGGGAAGCCCTAGAGGCTAACCCTTTTTCAGGACCCACGCGCAGTCCGCTTTTGGGTATGGCATGTCAAATAGCCGGTTGCTTATTGCATTATTTTGTACCAATGTGCTTGGACGCATTAACCCAACTATAATGGAAACAGTTCATGATCCAAGTTCAAGGGCTCCGGATCCTATCTCTGTTCTCCCTCTGTTTTCCTTTATATTACTTATTTCCTAGCAGCCGTACACTTTGGTACGTTTCATATTTGCCAGGGGCTCCCCATCGCCCCACGGTACGGCAACAAAGTCCGAACAATCCTTAAAGATAAGTTCGGCACCCCGAATTTAGCATTATATGCATTGGCTCCGAATCATGTCTTTGGTCAACAGTTGGGTTGCCCGGCTCCTGTGCTTGCTACCCTACGTTCCGCTAAATCGGCTAGGGTAGTAAAGGGAGAACTACTGCGATTGTGCCCTGGCCTTGACCAGCTGAGCACCTCAGTAGAGAATGCCGAAAACTGACTGTCATGATACGGCGAGAGCCGGTCAGCTGTTCGAGGGTCACAAATCGTTGGAGATTTTTTTCCGCATTACGCGAAAGATCGGCACTTCCCGATCAGATGCTGACAGCACCCTGGTTCGAACCAGGGGCTACACCTACGCTTTATTATAAAAACTCCTATGGCTAAGTGAGGGCGTTTAAGCCATACAGTCTGATTGCCTTGTTCGTTGCGCTAAACAACCCCTTCAAGGACCATATAATTGGATCAAAATTGTGTAGATTCCACCCCAAACACCTCCATACTACCTACGTGAGGGCAGAAGCTGATGACTGGCCAACCCTCAGATTACATACAACACGGCCGCACAGGAGGAAACAATTCAAAGCATAACAAAATTACATTACAAAACATGCTTTGTTCTCATAATACAAGGCAAAGGCAACATGAATACATTTATTCAAATACAATGTCCTGCGAACATTGTGCTGCCGCAAGGTGAGACCCCTCCAGGACATCCGCAAAATACCGTTCGGGTGTTTGGTGTTCCTTGCGCTCCGGTGGCCCTCTGGTCACCTCGACGGCGTCCATCTTTGCCCACCACATCTTGCAATGGGTGAAGGTCATGCGCGCACCTTCAATCAGGTCGAGCGCTTGACGACGTCCAGCGGAGGACAGGCGTTCACCATCCGCCTCACGAGTCCGAAGTAGCTACTTGGCATAACCGGATTATGAAATCCTTCATGGCTAGTTCGGCCACCCTATTGAGCTCCACCAACTGTTTCAACTGATCGGTGAAGGACACGGGATGCTCTGGCGCCGCATACTGCGACCAGAATAGCTTCTCCGTAGAACCCCCTTCTTTGGCTCGATAGAACTCCGCAACGTCTGATACATTGCGTGGTAAATCCGCAAAAGCTCCTGGGGAACTCCGAACCCGGGTTAGTAAAAGGTACTGCTTCTCCGCATACTTGCTTTGCATCTTAAATGCCTTACCCACCGTGATCTTCTTGGCCTCCTGGATCTCCTGGAGGGCAGCCTGGGCATCATTCCGTACGGTCTTCGTGCTCTGACGAGCCTTCGTGAGTTTGTTCCCTTGAACCGACGCATCATGCTCCAAGGCTTCGCATTTCTTGACCACATCCTGGAGCTCCTGCTGGACTTCTTTGACCCGGGCCTTGGACTTCTTACGGGTGGCTTGCTGCTAGACAGCCTTCTCCTCGGCCTCGCCCAGGGCCTTCTTCAGGGCCTCGACCTCGGTCGCGGCTCCTGCACATACTACGACACAACGGTCAATATACGGCGTCTATCCTTTCTAAACACACAACAAGTCGTCACTCACCTTGCTTCTCCTGGAGCCGAACCTTAACCTCGCCGAGCTCGTTCTCGGTCCGCTCCAGCCTCTGCCTCAGCTCAGAGACTTCGGCAGCATGGGAGGTCGCGGCCAACAGCGACGCCTGCTTATTCATACATATTACGTTAGTCTCCCACAACAAAAGATTGATCCTCTGTCCGGTTCTTCTTGCCGAACACCGGACAGTGTCTCAGGGGCTACTGGCTACACAGGGTTTTTCTCTTTCTTACCTCGAAACCTGTCAACAGGCTGTTGCATGCTTCATTCAGTCCACTCTTGGTGGATTGAATCTTCTCGATCACTGCACCCATAAGTACACGGTGCTCGTCCACGACGGAGGCGCCTCGAAGCGCCTCCATCAGGTTATCTGGCGCCCCTGGATGGACAAGGGCCACCGGTGGAAGCGGTGCATCCCCCTCCTTCAAAGGGGGCTGCTCGCCCGACTCCGGAGCCATATGGGGCTCCGGAATCGTATTCCGCTGAGGGCCGAACTGGATGCGGCCCTCTTCGCCAATCTCCATGGGGATCGGCTCCCCCATGTGTCCGGTAGTGGAGGTCTCGCCTTGTGGCGCCTCCCAGACAACGTCCTGGGCTCCTCCCCGGTTTGGAGCGGTCCTAAGGGATAACACTTCGGTGTCGTCTGTCGTGGTTCTAAGTCTGACAGTAGAATGGGGGTAGGGATGTAGAGGCAAGATCCTAGCTATGGAGGAGTTGTACACGCGAGTTTTACGAGTTCAGGCCCTTCTCGGAGGAAGTAACAGCCCTACGTCTCGGAGCCCAGAGGCGGTCGACTGGATTATATGTGTGTGTGTTACAAGGGGTGCGAACCCCTGTCCCTGAGGAGGGGGTGGCTTATATAGAGTTCGCCGGACCCCTCCCGCCCTCAGTTACAAAAGGGTTTAAGGTGCATAAAGAAGGGGACGTTACTGGTAATGCCTGCAATAAAGATACATAATGACCATTAAAGCTATGACTTAATTTCCAACTGTTGCAGAGTGGAGTGGCTCTAGATCTTCCGATAGTCAAGTGATTGTACATACGGTCGAGTGTCTTCGAGACTGTCGAGTGGAACTTAGCTTCATGGTCGAGTGGATGGTGATTTTTCTCCGAATGCTTCTGGTTCTTTTAGAGATGTCCTTGGGAAGGGTATCTTGGATAGATCCATGACCCTACCCTAGGTACATAGCTTCATCATTAGCCCCCGAATGGATCAGGGTTTGAGTGAGGAAGGAGTTGGGAACACTTCCGACTCAGTTTTCGTGCTATGAGTATATCTTGTTCTGGATCAATGAACTGAGGTGACGGCACCAACTTCTTTTTCAATCGCCTTGATCCATTCTTATTTTTTGTCGAGTGAACTTTTATGGAAGAGTTGCGGGTGATGATGCGAAGGATGTCTTCTGTCTGACAAGTTGTTCTGCTGTCCGCGGATTTCGCGGGATTCAAATTTTGGGAAGCGCGCTGGGCGGGGGAGGCCGTGGTAATCGGGACGGATTAGGAAGGTTGCCTCGATCCCCGTGCCACCTTTTTCGCCACGTATCGTGCGCACGACTGTTGCGGGATTTGATAAAATCGTCCGGGCCTACAAGTCAGTCACTCGGAAGTGTTCTTATAAAAGGCACCGGACCGGGCTTTTGAACAGTGCGCCCTCATTTTCTTTCTTCTTCCTCAGATTTCTCCACCGCACCTGCTTCCGCTCTCGGCATCATAGCCCCGCTCGGACTCGATTCGCTGCCATGGGGAAGGAGAAGACGGTGGTGTTGGAGCGCGCAAAGAAGACGACGGCGAAGGCAAAAGGAAAGAGGACCAGCCGGGGTGGATCCTCGTCAAGGTCCGGCCTGCCGCCGGGCTGGATCCAGGGCGACTGGATCCGCTCGATGATCAGCCAAGACGACCTCGACGATCTGGTTGAGGGGGGACTGATCCCCCACAAATTGGCGCGGCTCCCGGGGAACGAGACCGAGCCGTGGCCGCATGAGGGTGAGTGCGTTCTCCTCGCCACTCATGTCGACCGTGGGTTTTCTTTGCCTCCCCACCCTTTCTTTCGTGGTTTTTTGAACTTCTTCGGGGCTCAACTCCACCACTTTACTCCAAACACCATCGTGTACCTTGCTGCCTTCGTGTCAATGTGCGAAAATTTCTTGGGTTGCCGACCGCACTGGGGTCTCTTCAAGCACATATTCACATGTCGCTCCCAGTCGGTCAAGAAGGCCAACCCGAGTGACGAGAGGACGCACGTAATACAGATGTGCGGGGGCATTGGAATCCAAATGAGGAATAAGAGCACCTTCCCAGCTATGATCCTACCCGACTCGGTCCGGGGCTGGCAGTCGACCTGTTTTTGCTGCAAGGACCAGCTGACCCCGGGTCAGTCGAATGGACTTCCCCCCTTTTCCTTGGCTCGAGTGGAGAAGCCCTCCTCCTTGAGGGTGATCCCGGAAGAGAAGGCGCATGTAAAGGCGTTGGTCGAGCGGGTCGTCCAACTTGTCCGTGACGGAGTGACTGGAATGGACCTGCTAGAGGTCTTTCTCAGTCGACGCATCCAACCACTCCAAGCCCGTGACCATCCGATGTGGATGTACTCGGGACTCGAGGACTCCACTCGGATCCACCCGGAGGACGTTAGTGAAGACACGGTGGAGAAGTGGTCATGAGGAATCACCAGCAACAAAGATAATCCCCGGGGGTCTAGGAGGGTGATTCCATTCGACCATTTGCGCCAGCCGGAACAGGTATGATTCTGCATTGTCAAGTATCTTCTTGATTCACTGTGTAACATCTTGTTGACGGTCGACTGTATTTCTTTTGTTCATTGTCTTTTCAGGCTCTTATTGATATGTACTCGATGCCCAATGGAGTGCAGGAGCAAAATGTCGAGGAGGGGGCGAGCGGGGCTGAGAATGGCGAGTGGCACTCGGATGCAGAGGAGGACGAGGAGAGCGATGACTCGAGTGATGAAGAAGAGGTCGACTCGCCTCCTCGCAGGGAAAGGAGGTCCAAGCACGCTCACGACCCGGCGAGCACCCCTGACCTGGCGGCAGCACCGACTGGGCAATCTTCGAAGAGCCCTCGGACATCTTCTCCGGTGCCGACTGAGAAGGTATCGAAAGAGCTCAAGACTGCGCCACCTCCTGCGCCAAAAGCATTGAAGGCCACCTCCTACAAACCACCGAAGGCTTTGCCCAGAATCAAAGTGACCATCCCCACCATCTCCGGGTAATCATCTGACCCGATCTTTTGGTCGACTCAAGCAACAGAACATAACCAGCTGAATGTTGACATTTGCAGTGCTGCTACATCTGGAACTTCTTCCTACCAATACCGAGACGAGGAAGTGGAAGACGCGGTAACCTCCAACCTAGGTAAAACTCTCATGATCTTGTTCTTGATTATTTGGTCGATTAAATTCTGGCGATTCACTTGGGGTCGACTGATTTATTCGCAGCCCCACCCAACGTCATCAATCCTTCGGATGATGATGAAGATGTATCCCCTAGGCCCAGAAAGAACAAAAAAGTAGCAGCTGGCAAGACGTCTCAGCAGGGGCCGGTGACAACACCAACCATCCAGCAATCTGAAGACGCAGGTGGGGCCTCTATAACTTTTGTTGTTCCATTGTCGAGTGAGCTCCCTGCACCATCGATTGTACCAGTGTTTCCTTCAGTCGTCCAACCTCATGCTTCGGAGCTCCAAGCTCCCGCACCTGGGTCATCTGCCTCCTTCTTCACCAACTACCATGTTCCGGAAAGCCAGTCGGACGCGGCTGCGGAAGCCATCCGTCAGGCTAACGTGACGATGGAGCGGATGAAGACGGTGCACGAGAACAGCCAGGCTTCTTACGATGCCAGTGCGGCTCTCCGGGCCAATGTCCAGGTAAGTAGACTTTCGACTGACCTTGTTCTATTAGGATATGCTACCTGAAATATTTTCTTTCATACCACCCCTTATCGTTTGCGTTGAATCTGTACACCCACTGGGTGTTTTGTTGTCTTTGGTATTTGCGCTCTTCCACTCGGCCTGGGCGAGTGGGATCTGAACCGGTGGGGGCATGCTAAGTGCACCCACTGGGTGTAGTCCCCGAGACCGCAGTAGACTCTACGGGCAGTCGACTGGGGTCTGAGTACTTTTTACTTTCTTTTCTTCCATTCGATCCAGGCGGACCGGTCGAATGGGATCTGAACCAGTGGGGGCACGTCAAGTGCACCCACTGGGTGTAGTCCCCGAGACCGCGTTCGACTGCTGGTAGTCGGCCGGGGTCTGAATAGTTCTTTTTTTACTCGACCCAGGTGGACCGGTCGAGTGGGGTTTGAATCAGTGGGGGCACGCCAAGTGCACCCACTGTGTGTAGTCCCCGAGACTGCGGTCGACTGCGGGCAGTCGGCTGGGGTCTGAGCAAACTTTTAAGTTTTATTCACTCGGAAGTAAATAATCTTTGATCTTGTCGATTGACATGTCTTTTATCTTCTGCAGAAATCTTATACTCTCATTTCTAAGTTTGCCGAATTTGAGGAGAAGCAGAGGCAACTCAACCTTGACTTGGAGCTGGCCCAACAAAAGTTGAAGAAAGCTCAAGATGAAGCTGCTAGTATGGGAGGTAACTGTCTGTCGACTGTTCACGTCGATCGTCTTTTAAGATATTTCTTCGATCTCTTGTTTGATCCGATTGTTTCTTTTGCAGAGAAAATGAAGTTGGCTCTGAAGAAGAAGGACTTGGACCTTGCAGCTGCGCAGAAGGAAGCTCAAGACAAGGCTGCCCTTGCAGACCAAAAGCTGGCTTCGGTCGGAGTGTTGGAAGGAGAAGTAAACAAGCTGAAGTCCTCTCTCCATGAGTCCAACCGAGAGGTGACTCGTCTGAAGAAGGATAAGATTGCTCTGAATGAGAAGCTGGAGTCTGCGGTCCGTAAGAAAAATGACATGGAAGCCTATCTGAGAACTCTTGGCAAGAAGCTCTATCTTATGCTGGAACGTACTCTTTTTAATCTGACTGCTTTACTGTTTGCAAGTTAATCATGTCCAGTCGACTCACTAACTCTTTGACTGCAGAATTCTGCCAAAACTTTGACGAGGAAACTGGACGAATCGAGACGGGTTTAGACCATATCGTTTCTCCGGCCGGTGACGAGGCTGCCATGAGTGTGCTTCGATTGGAATCCCGTGTCGCCAGTGTCACAAGTTACCTCGCTCGTCTGAAGGTGGCACTTTCACGGATCGACTCATCACTCTAGCCCAGGGCGACGCTTCAAAATGACCTCGAATCTCTGATGACTCGGCTCAACGAGATTCCTGGTCGAGTGAAAGAGTGGAAGAAGTCCTCTGCCCGGTGTGGTGCTGATGTGGCGTTGTCCTTGGTAAGGGTCCACTACAAGGATGCTCGTGAAGACAAGCTGGCAGCGATCAAGGTCGCCAACGCCAAAAGGCACGACCTCCAGTCCTTTATGGAGACTTTCATCGCTGCTGCCACTCGGATCGCAGATGGAATCGACTTGGATGAATTCGTCGAACCCGCCAGCCCTCCTCCTGCCGAGTGAACAAACTGAGATTTAAACCTGTCTTAAATTTGCCTCAGAATGCCGAGTGGTTGCTGTAACCATTGAACTCCTTCAGGCTTGATGCTCGAATACTTTTGATTTATCGCTTGGAACTTTAGGATTTAACCGCACTGCTTTTGAATATGCTTGCGATTGCTCTTGGAATCTGCTCCCTATTTGGAATGACCTTCGTGTTTGAGATGCAGCCTTGAAATGGAGACTTCAGTCAAACTGCGCCTTGTCATCCTTGCGGACAAGGACGAAGCGCACATTGTATTTGTGGCGTAGCTCGAGGGAGAAGGTTGCAGTCGACCTACGCCACGTCGTCCTTGCAGACAAGGATGGAGCGCACGTTGTATTTGTGGCGTAGCTCGGAGAAGAGGGTTGCAGTCGACCTGCGCCTCGTCGTCCTTGCGGACAAGGATGGAGCATACGTTGTATTTGTGGTGTAGCTCGAAGGAGAAGGTTGCAGTCGACCTACGCCTCGTCGTCCTTGCGGATGGAGATGGAGCGTACGTTGTACTTGTGGTGCAGCTCCAAAGGAGAAGTACAGCTCACCGCTCGGTAGGATTTTACAAACTTAGGCGAGTACTGGACTGCAACTAAGCCCCCCGAGTGGGAGGATTGCTCACCACTCGGTAGGGATTTACAAACTTAGGTGAGTACTGGACTGCAGCTAAGTCCCCGAGTGGGAGGATTGCTCACCACTCGGTAGGACTTCACAAACTTAGGCGAGTACTGGACTGCAGCTAAGCCCCCGAGTGGGAGGATTGCTCACCACTCCGTAGGATTTTACAAACTTAGGCGAGTACTGGACTACAGCTAAGCCCCCGAGTGGGAGGATTGCTCACCACTCGATAGGATTTTACAAACTTAGGCGAGTACTAAACTGCAGCTAAGCCCCCG
>NC_057797.1:55941279-55941643 GCF_018294505.1 Triticum aestivum | reverse complement strand
TCCGGATTTTATAAACTTAGGCGATCACTGGACTGCAGCTAAGCCCTCGAGTGGGAGGGTTGCTCACCACTCGGTAGGATTTTACAAACTTAGGCGAGTACTGGACTGCAGCTAAGCCTCCGAGTGGGAGGATTGCTCACCACTCGGTAGGATTTTACAAACTTAGGCGAGTACTGGACTGCAGCTAAGCCTCCGAGTGGGAGGATTGCTCACCTCTCGGTAGGATTTTACAAACTTAGGCGAGTACTGGACTGCAGCTAAGCCCCCGAGTGGGAGGATTGCTCACCACTCGGTAGGATTTTACAAACTTAGGCGAGTACTGGACTGTAGCTAAGCCTCCGAGTGGGAGGATTGCTCACCGCTC
>NC_057797.1:55928263-55941229 GCF_018294505.1 Triticum aestivum | reverse complement strand
CCACTCGGTAGGATTTTACAAACTTAGGCGTGTACTGGACTGCAGCTAAGCACCCGAGTGGGAGGATTGCTCACCACTCGGTAGGATTTTACAAAGTTAGGCGAGTACTGGACTGCAGCTAAGCCTCCGAGTGGGAGGATTGCTCACCACTCGGTAGGATTTTACAAACTTAGGCGAGTACTGGACTGCAGCTAAGCCTCCGAGTGGGAGGATTTCTCACCACTCGGTAGGATTTTACAAAATTAGGCGAAATGGATTCGCAGCTAAGCCCCCGAGTGGGAGGATTGCTCACCACTCGGTTGATTTTACAAACTTAGGCGATTACTGGACTGCAGCTAAGCCTCCGAGTGGGAGGATTGCTCACCACTCGGTAGGATTTTATAAACTTAGGCGAGTACTGGAGTGCAGCTAAGCCTCCGAGTGGGAGGATTGCTCACCACTCGGTAGGATTTTACAAACTTAGGCAAAATAGATTTGCAGCTAAGCCCCCGAGTGAGAGGCCTGCTCGTCACTCGGTAGGATTTTCTTTCGAACTTAGGCGAAACGGATTCGCAGGTAAGCCACCCACTGGGGGATTTCAGACGTAAATAAAAGCAACAACAATCATTCGAGAAGACTGTAAAGCTCTTGTCTTTGATGAACAAATTACAAAGGTATTTCTTATTACATTTTATTTGAACGAGTGCTTAAGTATAAAAGGGGCGGAGCAGCTCCGTGTTCCAAGCCCGTGGCTCGTCCTTCTTATGCTCGACACTATAAAGGTGGTATGCTCCGTTGTGGAGCACTCTGTTGACAATGAAGGGACCTTCCCAAGCTGGGGCGAGCTTGTGTGATTTCTGCTGATCCACTCGAAGAACCAAGTCTCCCTCTTGAAAGGCTCGACCCTTCATGTGTCTAGCATGGAGTCGACGCAAGTCTTGTTGATAAATGGTCAACCGGATCAAGGCCATCTCTCTTTCCTCGTCTAGGAGGTTGACTGCGTCTTGCCGAGCTTGTTCTGCTTCATCTTTAGAGAAGAGCTCAACTCGTGGTGCATTATGAAGCAAGTCACTCGGTAGAACAGCTTCAGCCCCATAGACCAAGAAGAATGGAGTTCGGCCAGTCGACCGATTAGGAGTTGTTCTCAATCCCCAGAGAAATGATGGAAGTTCATCAACCCAGGTGCCCGCTGCGTGCTTGAGATCTCGCATCAGTAGAGGTTTTCATCCTTTGAGAATCAGGCCATTTGCTTTTTCTGCTTGTCCATTCGACTAGGGATGGGCAACTGAAGCATAGTTGACTCGTGTGCCTTGTGAGGCCCAGAAGGTTCTGAATTCGTCAGAATTGAAGTTCCATCCGTTGTCAATGATGATGCTGTGCGGAACCCCATATCTGAA
Organism: Triticum aestivum; assembly: GCF_018294505.1. NCBI lineage: Eukaryota > Viridiplantae > Streptophyta > Magnoliopsida > Poales > Poaceae > Triticum > Triticum aestivum. The sequence goes on along the minus strand of NC_057797.1, from coordinate 55,939,853 downwards.
AATCAACTCTCTGATGAAGCTGACAGCAGTACTAGCTTCAAGATTCTTAATAGGCTTGGCTTCGATCCATTTGGTAAAATTGTCGACTGCTACAAGCACATGAGTGAAGCCGCTCCTACCAGTCCTCAGTGGACCAACCATGTCCAATCCCCAAACAGCAAAGGGCCAGACGAGCGGGATGGTCTTCAGGGCTGATGCAGGTTTGTGCGACATATTGGAGTAGAACTGGCATCCTTCACATTTGTCGACTATATCTTTTGCCATTTCATTTGCTCGTGGCCAATAAAATCTAGCTCGGTATGCTTTAGCCACAATGGTCCAAGAGGACGCATGGTGACCACAGGTCCTTGAATGCATGTCGTGGAGGATCACTCGGCCTTCTTCTGGTGTTATGCATTTCTGGCTGACCCCAGTTGCACTTTCTCTGAACAGTTGACCCCTTATTACAGTAAAGGCCTTGGATCGACGGACGATCTCCCGAGCCTCTTCTTCATCCTCTGGGAGCTCTTTCCTAAGGATATATGCAATGTATGGCATTGTCCAGTCGGGAGTGATGACCAACACCTCCATGATTAAGTCGACCACGGCTGGAACCTCGACTTCAGTCGGATCTGTGGCACTCCTAGGCTGCGGGGGCTCTTTAGCAAAGGGATCTTCTTGAACGGAAGGTGCATGAATGTGCTCCAGGAACATGTTGCTGGGAATAGCTTCTCTCTTGGAGCCTATCTTTGCTAAATCATCTGCTGCTTGATTTTTCAGTTGGGGTACATGATGGATCTCTAACCCCTCAAACTTCTTTTCCAACTTCCTCACCGCGTTGCAGTAACCAGTCATGGCTGGGCTTCTGACATCCCACTCCTTCACCACTTGATTGACTATCAAATCTGAGTCGCCATAGACCATGAGGCGACGGACGCCGAGTGAAATGGCCATACACAACCCATACAAGAGTGCTTCATATTCTGCTTCGTTATTGGAGGAATCAAAGTGAATCTGGAGGACATATCTGAGCTTGTCTCCTTGGGGGCATAAAAGTACCACCCCAGCACCGAAACCATTCAGCATCTTGGAACCACCAAAGAACATGGTCCAGTATATTGTTAGAATAAATTTGAGACGATCAATCGATCTACCGAGGACCAATCACACAAGCACGACACCGAGTTTGTTAACGAGGTTCATCATCATGGCTATATCCCGGGGCCTGACTATGGGCACTCCTCCCCATGACACTGCTACAATACCGCACCCCGGCCACCCGGGCGCCAGCACACGCCTGAATCATGTTAAGGATTGGGTGCTAAGGAATGAAATCAACCTTCAATTTGCCGTCAAAAAATATTCTTGGAATCATGTTCTTCGCGAACCATGGTCCTTACATGATCCAATGAGTAAGTCGAACAATATAGTCAACATTATGCGCCTAGATGGCGAGAATGGCACTCTAGTGAAGGATGTTTTTAGTTGGGACTCAGATGATGAAAATGCTATTGACACCACAGGCTGGCCTAGAGCACACGAACGCGACCCTCATCTTCTCCACTATTTTGGATTTCATCCTTATAAGAAAATTGCCTTGTTTTATGATGACCACGGTACAATAACAAGGAAGAAGAAGAACAGAATGAATGGTTATCCACAAATGCTAACGTTTCTGTAGGAAACAATTTCCATGGACTGTTTACTGAAATATTACTAAATACTATAATATAATTGTTAGAATACAGAATGGTGCAACTCTTTATGGACTAAGAAATTCCACTGGTTGGCGACTAGTATAAGAAAGTTTTGCGTAACTTCAGATTGACTTAATCATACATGGCGCTCAGTAGAGGAGTAAGTATTGATTCGTTGCTTGTTATGGCAGCCTGAATCGGAATCGCGGCAGGAGGAACGACGACGGCGAGGCGGCACCGACCGAGGAGGCGGTCGTCGTGCATGGCCGAGAACGAGCTCAGCGGCTCCAGCTCATTTTTAATCAAGTGTTGATGGTTGGCATGGTAGAACGTGTGCGTCATCTTGTCGGACTGGAAATTCACCATCCCCCCGAGCTCAAAGCTGAACTCCGCCATCGTGGGCTTTTCGTCCGCCTTAATTGCGCGTCCGAGGAACAGGGACGCATATCCGCAGGCGTCGTTGGGGCAGACTCTGAGGTACCATGTGCACCCTCCTACGATGAAACGTGGGGAGCAGGCGCATTCTGTGTCGCGGAGCATGGCCTTAAGCTTGGAGAAGTTGCTGATGATGAGTGTGTGGGACCACGGAAGATGACGGTATCGAAAGTCTGCGGGCGAAGCAGCATAGAGTAGTCATGGATCCAAGTTGTCGTCACGACGGGCACCGAGCGGCTGGCGGTGGTGGTGCCATCGGTAGGGGATGTTGGTGGGGTTGGTGGCTGCGCGACGAACCTGGTGTTGCATGCCCCGGCCCCCCACCTCTTTATATTGCGCAGCACGATAGGGGCCCACCAACCAAAGAACGGTTGGGGGGCCCTGATCAGGGCGCGAGTTAGGGGCACGTCGAGCCATTGGGCTTGATCGGGAGGAGATCAACCTAACAGTCAACACTAATGGAGCCGGAGGGGAAAGCATCGACCGGTACCGAGAGACACACCCATGAACAATTAATGCACGTCGTTGTCCTCCTCCCTAGCTCTTGAGCGGAAGTAGAGTCCCTGTGTTAAAATCCACTTCTTGATACATGTCATACATGCTGTTTGCTCCATATGTGGACACGCATCGTCATACATGGCTCGTTTCACCCATAGATAGCCTCCGGTGCACTAGCAACAGGTCCCCGCCGTTATTCGCCAGGTGTGCTTCGTCGCTAACCACGTCTACACCATCCGGCACCAGCGGAGTCTACGTAGGTAGCTTGGCAGCAAGGTTGAGACATGGTGGATCCGTCTGCAGCACCACGACACCATCTGGAGTGACCATGTACAAGCGGCCTACAAACATCAGAGGTGTTGTGATCAGCGGGTCACTGAAATCCAGCGAGGTCTAGCACCCGTCGCCAGGTGCCCTGAATCCCCGTGTTGCTAAACTCTCGATCATCCATTACAATGCTGTCATTGCGAGGGAGAAAGCTAACAAGAAGGCCGAGGAAAAATGTCCACTTGTTGGTCTGGCGAGAATGGGAGGGGTTGAGAGGTGGACGATCCATGTTCTTTTCGCCCTCTCCATTCTCTACTCCTTTGGTGCAGGGATCTGCTGCGCTGCTGCTTACTTCAGGTCCGCTGAGCTAGAGCTGGGTGACTCGATGAGCCTTGGTGCAGTTATTGGCAGTATCGCAGTTCAGGGAGTACCATTTGTCTTGGCACATTTCCATTTACTTTATGTAGCCTTCCGTGAGAACTAGTTTTGCAGTGGGGCAGGGATCTGCAGCGATGTTGCTTACTTCAGGTCCGCTGAGCTAGAGCTGGGCGATTCGAGGAGCATTGGTGCAGTTATTGGCAGTATCGCGGTTCCGGGAGTACCGTTTGTCTTGGCACATTTCCATTTCCTTTATGTAGCCTTCCGTGAGAACTAGTTTTGCAGCAGGGCAGGGATCTGTAGCGCTGGTGCTTACTTCAGGTCCGCTGAGCTAGAGCTGGGCTACTCGATGAGCCTTGGTGCAGTTTGTTGGCAGTATCGCGGTTCCGGGAGTATCGTTTGTCCTGTTACATTTCCATTTCCTTTATTCAGACTTCCGTGAGAACTAGTTTTGTAGTTCCGCCAAAGCTGAGGATAGAGCAGCCAGTGAAGAGGACAAAAGCCTACAAGTTCGCTTTTGAAGATCTGAGTGCGCCCCGTACTGCCGTCAAAGAAGCCGCAGAAGCCTATGCATTGGCTCACGAGATGTTCCCCCATCTTGCAGAAGGTACCCCTGATCCCCGTGTCACTGCTGCTGACAAGACCTATTGCGATGTTGTTTGTGCATTGATGAGCACCACGGAGAAGGCCGAGAAGAAAAAAACCTAGTGCTTCTCGTGCGGCTCCTACTCCTTTGGCCTCTTAATTAGTTGGTGTAACTTTTAGCCTCGGGGATAATTAAAATAAATATAATTATATATACTAACTTTAGAGTTTTATTTATAAATCACTTTTCTCAAATCAGCATAATAGATATTATATATTGAAATCTAAATTATACGTTTGTAAAAAATGTTACATTTTTTTACTCATTGAACCTTTAAAAATATATTGAAGGCAAAATCAAATGTCTATCTTTAAACACCATTTGCATGAACTAATTTGTGCAATTTGCTTGAACATATTGTGTGTGTGTGTGTGTGTGTGTGTCGTTAAACACCATAGCAGGGAATTCGAAATAGTATGGTCTATAGAATATCTTGATAGTGTCCTTTATATTTAGATATACACGAATAGAAACATCTAGAGCATATACGCTGATAAGGAGTTTGTCACTGAATCATTGGCCTGATGTTTTACTTTTTGATAAAAAATTGCTTCAATGATATTTTGATCATGTGTTGTATTTGACACTAAAATGACATCCTCAAAGTAAGCGATGTTGGGTAGTCAAGCTACCACATCGATGTGTTGTGTATACCACATAACAGGTCGTATGAGCCTGGATATACGCGGCCCTGGGGCCCGCACAGAACATAATGGCATATAATTGGTATACGCTCTTAGTTCCTAATGAAGGAAGCATTGTGGGTTAGTTTACGAAGAGGGCACAAGTTCTACACATATACTTCTCCTATTGGTGGACATTTAGGGAATAGAGTCGCATATCATAGAATCAAGAAGATATTCTATTCGGCCAATTTGAAAACTATTGTGGAACAGTATGTGCAGAATTTGTCATGTGTGTGAGAGAGCAAAAGTTGACCATTGTCATATATAGGCTTATCGGACCCACTTCCAATGCTCGGTATGGCATGGAGTGATATATCAATGGATTTTGTAGAAGGCCTGCCTATCGAATGGAGAAGAGGTGACCCTAGTGGTAGTAGAATGATTTACAAAATACACTCACTTCATACCACTAGCACACCCATTTCTTGTGCACATTGTGCTGCAAGCATTTATAGACAGCGTCTTTAAACTCTGTGGCATGCCAGTCTCTGTGGAAACTGATGGGGACATAGTTTTTACAAGCAACTTCTGGCAATCACTATTTAAATATCTTAAGGTGCATTTAAACATAAGCACAACTCATCCTCCCTAGTTTGATGGACATTAATAAAGAGTCAATCAATGCCTAGAAGCTTATTTGTGGAGCATGGCTTTTGTTGAACTAGGAAATGGTGCTCTTGCTTGTGTTTGACAGAATGGTGGTTCAATACCACATCTCATAGAACAAAAAAGTTTACACTATTTCAGTGCTTATATGATCCCCCTCAAATTGGTGAAGTCTCTATCTCCAGCATGATACGTCTCCATCGTATCCACTTTTCAAAACACTTTTGCTCTTGTTTTGAACTCTAATTTGCATGATTTGAATGGAACTAACCCATACTGACGCTTTTTTCAGGAGAACTATCATGGTGTTGTTTTTGTGCAGAAATAACAGTTCTCACAATCGGACAAAACTTTGCAGAGATTTAATAAAAAATACTAGAACAAAGATCCATCGAAGGGGGGCCACCAGGTGCCCACAAGGCAACAGGGCACACCTTGATGCCTTATGGGTCCCACAGGCAATCGTCTGACCTAATTCCAAGCCTATAAATTATGTTTCCCCGAGAAAACACAGAGAAGAAGTTTCATCGTGTTTACCATACAGAGCCACACCTCCTATCCTTCCTCGGGAATGTTGTTCTAGAGTTCGTTCGGGGCTCCAGAGAGGGGGATTCGTCACCATCGTCATCACCAACCCTTCTTCATCAAAAATTCCATGATATGCTCACCATCAGGAGTGAGTAATTCCTTCGTAGGCTTGTTGGATGGTGATGGAATTGGATGACATGTATCATGTAATCAAGTCAATTTGTTAGGGCTTGATCCCTATTATCCATTATGCTCTGAGATTTATGTTGCTATGACTTTGCTATGCTTAATGCTTGTCACTAGGACCTGAGTGCCATAATTTCAGATCTAAACACTCTATGTTTTCATGAATATATTTTAGTTCTTGATCCTATCTGCTACTTGTATGCACTTGTTATTGTTTTGATTCGTAGACCGCAAAGTGACAATAGTTGGGATACTCTCCAGCGATGATTGTAATTCGAGGAGTTCATGTATTCACCATGTGTTAATGCTTTGTTCCGGTTCTCTATTAAAAAGAGGCCTTAATATCCCGTAGATTTTCTTATGGACTCCGCTACCACGGGAGGGTAGGACAAAATATGCCATGCAAGTTCTTATTATAAGCACGTATAACTATATATGGAATACATGCCTATATTGAATTGATGAATTGGAGTTATTGTGTATTGCTCTAGGTTGTGACTGTTATATGATGAATATCATCCAACACAAATATCCACTGCTGATCCAATGCATATTGCTAAGTTACTACTATTCCTGCTGCTGTTACAATCACTACAAAACTGCTAGTGTTACTGTCACCTTTACTGCTGCTACTGCTACTGTTACTACCAAAACTATCATACTAATGTGCTATTAAATACTTTGCTGCAGATATTTAGCTGTCCAGGTGTGGTTGAATTCAAAACTCAACTGCTAAGGCTCATAAATATTTTTTGGCTCTCCTTGTGTCGAATCAATAAATTTGGGTGAAATACTATCATCGAAGACTATCGCGATCCCCTATACTTGTGGTTATCATAGCCCACAATGTTCATGATTGAGTTTATCCCAAGCTTGAAACAAGGTGGACTTGATGCATGATATGTAGAATTAAATGAAGTAGCATAAAAACTGTAGTAAGAGCAAGTAATGCGAACAGTGGTTTGCTTGTCTTGTGCAAATAGCGCAAACTCTACAATGATCAACCGATTGCCAATTGCACAACCTTCCTAGTCTTGGTAGAGGACAAATAAGTGTCACATGAGTTTGTAAAGAGCATGAAATAATTTGCCAAAATCTAAACCACGGGTGATTCCTCTAGGATAAGAATGAGATTGTCGAGTAAGGTTATTATACCTCTTAAACATGTTAAATATACACTTAAAATAAAGCGAATGATTCAAAAAAAGGCGAGTAATAAAATTGTTATGATGTCTGTGGAGCTTTGATAGTGAAGAGTTAAATTTTTTTTTTGAAAAGGAGGATGACCCCCGGCCTCTGCATCTGGGAGATGCATACGGCCACTTTATTGATTATTCTCGAGGACCTTACAAAGTATTACAACAATGTGCCTGAATTCATCATCTTGGCAACACATGCCGCTACTCCTATCCAAAAAGATGAAGGGGTGCTGGCTGGGCCACTACCCAAAACACTCACCTAAGCCTAACATCAAAAGCCGGAAGCCGAAACATATTCGGAAACCCCAGCCGAGCCACATACCGGGTCTGGGGCACAATCCGGTCAGACGCATTCGTGTGTCGTCGCTGCCATCTTCCACAGGCCCGTCTTCAGATCATATTGAGGCTTCTACCTTGTCTGGCCACTCTGCCATCGACGTCACCATGACGCCAGACAGTAACCTCCTCCCGCGCGAGTCCATCTCCATGCATCGTACGCCGAGCCTCCACAGCGCCATGCCGCTGATATCCACCGCCATCGATGTGTGAGATGAAGTACCGCTCCACCATCCGCCCAGCCAGCACTTACTCCAAAACGATGCCCCCAGGAGGGAAATAATCATCGTCCGATCCGGAAGACCCAGATCTAGGGTTTCCCTGGGAGCATCCTGAGCCTGATGACGCAGACTGCAACGACGATGCCTCGACAAGGGAACGACATCTAAGACGCCGCCATCGTCCGACATGACCGTAGTCGGCGCAATTTTCATCGGCACTTGCTCCACCAGACGTGCGCCGCCGACGTCGCTGGTCCCTTCAACCGGACCAAACTCCAAAACAATGCCCTAAAGAGGGACTACGACACAGAAGCGCCGCCATCGCTCGATCCCAAGAAGATCTAGGGTTTCCCCCGTAGTTGCCCGCGCTGTCAAGGGCCAGACAAGGGTAGAATCCCGCGGATCTGCCCAGCTGCCGACGAGTCGCACCCACCACCGTGCCGACGGCCGACCAGTAATCCGGTCGCGCCGCCGCGAACCGACGGCCAACCAGTGAAGAGTTAAAATGACACCAGAATTTCTCTAAGAACAACACAATACGGAAACAGTCATAGATAATACTCTGTATATTAAAGACTCAATTCCACTCTTAATATATAACTGGATTATCCTTAATATTAAACACTCAATTCCACTCTTGCTACTCCAAATCTCTCGAATTACCTTACAGCAGAATTACTCAGCTTTCCCCCCACATATGTATCAGTGCCAGCATTGGGCTCTTGATGCGCATATTGATCTCCACGAAGATCAAGACCGTAATGGTGAGCTCCATGTATCCAACACAACAAACGCGAGTACATAAACTAGGAAAACGTAGGCTACAGAGTGTGGTATCTGCCAACCTCGTGGCCGCTGGCACATTGTGCAACTGAGTGCGAAAACGTGAAAATCAATTGGCCCTCACGCGGCCAGGGAGTCTTGAACATTATGGCATCGCCTGATGATTGACGAGAAAAGCCACGAAGCTGACTGGTGCCAGCTGCCTCGTGCTCCCATGTCTCCAGAGTACGTCATCTTATCTTACACATGAATCTATTACGAGTAGGACACCAACTTTCAAACGAATGAAGCCGGTTTTCAGAGATCAAGACCGAGTATTAGCAGGACAAGTAAGAAGAGAGGACTCCGGCGGGACTACATATACACCGACCGGTTGGCCGACCCGCCGACACACGGCGGGCGAGTTGGACAAGAAGAGAAGAGAGGGCTCGAGACTACATAGTACATATACAACGTCCAGGCCAGCGCGGGGACATAGCTAGCGCAGGTGTGAGCTCGCGCGGAGAGGCTTGGACGTTCTCGTCAATGGGCGCCACCGCCAGCCGCTCGACGCCCGTCGTGACGACAACTCGGATCCACAGCTACTCCAGGCTGCTTCGCCGGCAGACTTTCGACACCATCTTCTTCCGTGATCTCCACTGGAACCTCATAGTGCACCCGCAAAGGGATCGTCTCAACGAGCTGGGCCTAGCGGACAGCTTCGTTATCTCAGTTGAAATCGACTACGTGTCCCGGGGAAATCTCATAGACTCGGGCCTCCACAGAGACATCTCCATAGGAATCGAAATCCTTGACAGGACCGGCCAGCACACCGTCTTCCAAGATGGCAACTTCCTGCCGGGGTCGACGCCTGACGGGGACTACTCGATGTTGTTAGTGTCAAGGAGGTAGCTGGAGGCATCGTCGTGTGTCCGCGAAGGTGGCTTTACCGTCAGGTGCACCATGACTACGAAGCATCCTGCAAAGCGAAGCTTGTCTGCATCCAAGGAGCTTGCGGTCATGGACGCCATGGCCGGGTCCCACACGCTCGCCATCGGCAGCTTCTCCAAGCTTCAGGCCGGGCTCCGCCACATGGAAAGTGTCTACTCCACGTGCTTCGCGGTAGGGAGGTGCACATGGTACCTCAAATTATGCCCCGACAACGGTGATGGATTTACCTTTCTGTTCCTAGTGCTGGCAACTAACGCGGACGAGACGCCAACGACGGCCGAGTTCAGCTTTGAGCTCGAGGGGATGCTGAACTTTGAGTCCCACAAAATGACGCACACGTTTCATCATACCATCCATCAATGCTTCTTTAGATACCGGCTGGAGCCGCTGAGCTCATCCTTGGCCATGCACGACGACCGCCTTCTTGTTCGGTGCCATCTCGCCGTCATCCCTCCCCCTGTGATGATTCAGATACCGGTTGCCACCGCAAGCACTGAAACCTTGCTAACTCCTCTACTGAGCGCCATGTATGATTGAGTGTTGTCAATCTGTTTGGATTACGCAGAACTAGCTCATACTAGTCATCAACCCATGCAACTTTTTCAGTCCATAAAGAGTTGTACTATACCATTCTGTTCATACTATTTGATTTTCAATTTCTCAATGAGTTAATTCCACTTTTCCCCCAAGTTTATCACTTGCGATAGGGATAACCCTTTATTTTTTTTCTTGAGAAACACTTACGTAGAGCTCACGTACTTCCGAACCGACAGATGACTTTATTTGCCAAAGACGTCTACTCCCTCTATTCGTGTATATAGGGTCTTATGCGTTTTCTGATGCCAACTTCAATCAAATATTAGAGCAATAATATAACGTGCAACTTGCATAACCATACCATCAAATTAATGCTTGAAAGGAGCTTTCGATGATATAATTTTCACATTATACATCTGATATACTATTAATCTTATCAATAGTCAAAGACAGTCTCAAAAAAGGCATTAGGCCCTATATAGATGCATGGAGGGAGTAGTAACCCGCTGAAAGAATAGAGCTGAAAAGCATGGAATAAATCCAAAAAAATGTGACCACCCATGTCAAGTCTAGGACTTGAATTTCCGCGGGTTTCACCGTGTTAGAATAAATCTGAGACATTAGTTGATCTACTGAGAAGCAAGCAATCACACGAGGCACGACACCGAGATTTATTAACAAGGTTCACCAAACTTGACTACATCCTCGGGTCTGACTATGGGCGCTCCGCCCATGACACTGCTAAATACCGCACCCCGGCTACCCGGGCGTCGACACACGCTGCTGGCTCCCTCTTCGTGCATGTACTATTATGTTGGCATAAGTTACATTGTGTGTCTACCCCCAATATTATATAAGAGGTCTAGGGTACAAGAGTCCTACTAGGACACTATACCTGTAACACCCCGGATATGATTTACCTAATATGTAATCCAACTCTTGCCGTTTCCGGCGTTAAGTTATTTTATTTTCTCGGGTTCGGGTTTTTGTCTCCGTGTGTTGTTGTTGTTGTTGTTGTTGTTGTTGTCATGCATCTCATATCATGTCATGTGCATTGCATTTGCATACGTGTTCGTCTCATGCATCCGAGCATTTTCCCCGTTGTCCGTTTTGCATTCCGGCGCTCCGTTCTCCTCCGGTGGTCATTTCTACCTTTCTTTCGTGTGTGGGGGTTAAACATTTCCGGATTGGACCGAGACTTGCCAAGCGGCCTTGGTTTACTACCGGTAGACCGCCTGTCAAGTTTCATACCATTTGAACTTCGTTTGATGCTCCAACGGTTAACCGAGGGACCGAGAAGGCCTCGTGTGTGTTGCAGCCCAACACCCCTCCATTTTGGCCCAAAAACCTACCAAAACCCTCTCCATCATCTAGAGCGTTCGATCACGATTGCGTGGCCGAAAACCGCACCTCATTTGGATTCTCCTAGCTCCTCGTATGCCTATTTAAAGACCCCCTCTGAAATTCTCGTTCTCCTCTCCCCGAAACCCTAGATCCACCCTTCTCCACGCGGCCGGACACGTCCGCCGCCACCGCCGCCAACCGAGAGCCGCCACGTGTCCCCGGGGGACCACTTCGCCGCCTCCCACCGACGCGGGCCCGCAGGCCCAGCACCGGCCCTCCCCGCCGCCCGACCGGGCCCCGCGCCGTGCCGCCCGATCCACTCCTCGCCGCCCTG